>NW_027458872.1:0-43712 GCF_050624435.1 Tenrec ecaudatus
CTTGTGTGACAGATTGATTGATCAAGAATTGCAGTCCAATAACCCAGAGGGCAAATGATGGTTAAAGTTACAGGTTTCGGTGTAAGGTGCTGAGGTAGAGCCTGGCTCATGTCCATTGTTCTTGGAAGTCACTTCAACTACTCCCTTTGCAAAATAAAACCTAGAAGGCAAATAAAATAAAAATACACCCATTACACGGTTATATGGGACCTACGGATATTTAAAGTACAAATATACAAATGTCTGTAGATGGTGCCCAGGGTTCACTACCAAGAAGGTTAGAAGTTTGAGTCCTGTCTGAGACACTGCAGAAGAAAGGCCTGGTGATCTATTTCCTGAAAGCCAGCCATGGTAAACCCTACGGAGCACATTTCAACTCTGACACGCATGGAGTCAACAGGAATCAAAATTGACTCAAGGACAACTGCTTGGTCTCTCTGTCTATTTTGGCAGTTAGATATCCTTACCATTTAATTGGGCGTATTTCTTGAATGCCTAAGCTATGCCTGGTATGACTGGTGGGCTCTGTAGATAAAGACATAAAACATCCATGCCTAGCTTCCCTTGCATGTATGTATGACATCGTCATTTGGTTGTAGTTATCCAGTCCTGGGCAGCTCTCTGTGTTCCGCATTGTGGGAGTGACTGGGGATACAGATACAGAAAGAGCCTAAGCACAGTCTCTGCTTTTAAGGAAGGTGATGAAAACATGCCTACCTAACTGTAATCCAAGGCCTAGCTTAAGTGTCATAAGAGAAATATAAACCAAGTGCTGTCCCAACTCAGAGAAGGGAGGGATTAGTTTCTTCTGAGGGAATTAGACAAGACTTCAAAAATAGGTAGCCTCTAAGCCAGGCTTTGAAAGCTGAGGAGAATTTTGACAGATAGAGATTGGAAGGAAGGATCTTCCTCATAGAGGAATGCAGTAGGAACCAGGACACAAAGACATGAAAGTGCATCAGTGGCCTTTGGCGCGGCGGGAGTGCTGGGGCCCCCGGCCAGCGTGGAAGAGGCTATGGGTAGTGAAAGATGAGACAGCGAAGATGAGGACCAAAGGGTGAAAGGCCATGAAGAGCACAGAGGAGCATCTAAACGTTGATGGCAGTGGAGAGCTGGTGAGAGGCTTGGAACAAGGAAGCGACCTGGTCAGAGCTGTGGTTTATGATGTTCACACTGCCGGCAGCATGAAAAGTGGGTGATTAGGACTTGGGAGTTGGAGGCAGGAAGTTCAGTTGAAGTCGATCGGGTTTACTAGACAAAGTAGTAAAGTCTGTTGTGAACATTCGTTAGCCTTCCTTTCTAATGCCGCCCGGAACAGTCGAGGGGATCGGAACTGCTTTGTCCCTAAAGTTGCCCCAGTCATCTTTGGGCTACAAGCCAGGACATCAGAGAGGCTCTAGTTTCTGTCTCAGGAGGGAAGGCAATACAGTGTGACCTTGTCCCAGCAGACTGGTAGCTTCGCCAGGTACCCCAATAGCAAATGCCAAGGGATTCTTCGTACCTGCAGAGATTTGACCCTCATGGGACTTTTAAGTAGTTCTCACAATGAATATTTAGATTCCCCAATGACTGTGCTAACTATCACTTTTTAATCAATTTGTTACACACTGCCTCCTTACCCCCTCTCCCTTTTTTTTCTTTTTAAAATCGGGACTTCAGTTAAAAGTGGCTCCTGGGCGATTGACTGTCGAGTGCCATCCGTTAACTGGAGTTTCTAAATGGGCCAAAAAGTGTGAGAAAGATTGAAAGAGATTAGAGTGTTTTTCTGCTGCTGCTGCCACCGTGGGTGCTTAGAAGTGTTGGCGAGACTACTGTGTCTTGTGACAGCCTCACAAAGAGGGAAGCGGTGACTGTTCGCCTTCTCCATACCTTCTCAGAATACATTTTCCAATTTCTTTCTTTGGTTCTTTTTCTCTGTGTATGGGTCGTCCCCCCACCCCCACCCCCTCGGTTACAGCAGTTCCTTGGAGCTTGGGCTCTTTCCCTAGAATGGTAGCCAAGCCCTTACTACCCTTTCTGCAGAGGCTCCTGCTTTGTTAATGTCACTCAAGCATGCGCTGACAACAAACTGCCCTGACCTTTCCCCAAGACAGGCTGGCGGGCAGTCAACACTGCTTCTTACCCCCCCTCCCCCACTCAGTGCACCTATGCCCTTGCTCCTCAGAGCAGACACCAATGCACACACACATACACCTCACTGCCTGCTGTCCAGTCTATGTCAAATCATAGCAACTCTACAGGACAAGGTAGAACGTCCCTTGTGAGTTTCTGAGATACTGTCACTCTTTACAGAAGTAGAAAGCCCCATCTTTCTGCTGGTGGTTCTGAACTGCTGACCTTGTGGACCCCAGCCCACTGCATAACCACTAGAGAGGCACATATGATGCCTCAGTTAGGTTGCATAGAAAGAAGTTGGTGAGTCTTGTCCATCCCACCCAACACTCTGCCTTCTACTTTTAGAACAGTACCCAGCACTACTGAGCCATTCGGACTCATTGTGGCTTTCTGTGTTGCCGAGTAGAACTGCACCATGGGTGTCCCCCATCCCCTAACCTGTTCCAACCAGTAATGGAAAGGAAGGCTAATGAACGTTGACACCAGACTTCATTGTGTTGTCTGGTAAATCCTATGAACCTCAACTACACTCCCTGCCTCCAACTCCTGAGTGCTAAACCCCTTTCATGCACTTCACCTGGCCTTTCTTCAGTCGAGCTGCTGGGTGGGTTCAAACCACCAACCTCTAGGTTAGCAGGCAAGTGCTTAGTCATTGGGCACATGAGCGCTACCCACTAAACTATTTATGGAGTGAATATGTGAGGGATTCTGTTCCCATTTGGGGCCTGGCTATTTTGGTAGTTACTATTGTTCAGTGTTTTGATGATTGTCCAACATTTTAATTTGAGGAATAGATAACTAGGTTTCTAGGTTTTGCAGGTCCACAGATGGGAAGGAATTTTGCCCCAGGACAGATCATACACAGCGTCTCACCTATATTTGATTTAGAAGATGGCATTTTGGACTTGTGAGCTGATAAACTTTCAGTGAGATTTGGGACTTACATACATTGATGCTATAACGGGTTGAGACTTTTAGGGATGTAAGGAGAGCGGGCAAACCAATCTGGTATGTGATACCTTGCACGTGCAATGGACGTGATCTCGTAGAAGGAAATGTATACACATGAAGAGAAACAAAGCAAGAGAATGGGGTATTCTTGTAGCCATGTAAGTGTATGTATGTCTGCATGTATATGTATGTATACATACTCAACTAAACAATAGCAACTCACTTCCATCGAGTGAATTCCAGCTCGTAGCAACCCTACAGGACAGGGTAGAACTGCCCCTGTAGGTGCCTGAGACTGCACCTCTTTACAGGAATAGAAAACCTCTTCTATCTCCCTTGAAGCAACTGATTTTGAACTGCTGTCCTTGCAGTTAACAGAGCACTGCTATACACCACCATAGCTTCTGATACACACACACACACACAGACACACACAATGTTATACGAGTCCAGCACCTTTAAAAGACAGACAAGGTAGTGTAACTAGGTTGAAAGCACTGTTTCCCTGAAATACACAGTGTCTTCCTCGTGAATCAGCCTTCTTTTCATTCAGAAGGTCCTCAAGTAGAAAGCGCCTGAGCACCCAGGAACTCTCTGCCTTTTCTGTGTTTACTTGGTGGCTACATGGTGGCTCTCACCCAGTGGGTTTGTTTGTTTGTTTGTTTGTTTGTTTGTTTGTTTGGACAGGGACTCAAGGCTACTCTTCCTAGCATGTCTATCCTGTCAACTGTAAAATAGGGTCCTGAGTGAAGAGAGAAAACCGACTTTATCTGTCAAATCCTGAGTAATAAGAACTTTCATTTTCTTGGCTGCCTCCTTTCAATTCTGAACTCGGCTTGTTGAGGCTTGAAGAGCTACGATGAAAACCATAATTCATGTGCCTATTTTGATTCTAGACTCCAACTTTCTGGGTCCTGAAGGGCTGTGGTGATTCATGCCTTAGGCAGAGGTAGCTCCAGATTGGGAAACCTTTTTATTTACGGGTTTCGAGAGTGATCAAAATCTTATGCACACGTGCCTGGATTGCACAAATCCTTGGTGCCTTTCCCCCTGGGAATAATTTCAATGAGGATGACTTAGACCTCGCTCGACCTTTGCCATGTTCCTTAGATCTGCCACTATCACGTCTCTGCTGGCATTGCTAGTCCTCAGCTCTCATCCCTAGAGCCAATCAATCCCCAAGTGCTTTCCGGTCTTTACTTGTAACAGCTCAAGCTTCTAGTATGTTCCTAGGCCATTTTCCGGGTTTAAACCTTCTTACTGTGTGGCCATACTTGTTTGGGGTCCCTAACGTTGGTGAGGCTTTCACTGTCCTGACCTTCTTGTTGTTAGGTGCCATCAACTTGGTTTCAACCCATAGCAACCTTTTGTACATGAGAACAGAACACCGTCTGGTCCTGAGCCATCCTTACAATCGTTTTTATGATTGAGCTCATAGGTGCAGCCACTGTGTCGATCCAGCTCTTCATGAGTCTTTCCTCTTTTTTGCTGCCCATCTCCTTGACCCAATACAGAGGCAGGTCCTTCTCCAAGGCCTGGTCTTTCCTGGTAACAAGCTCCAGGTGTGCGAGAGGAAGTCTCACCAACCTTGCCTCTCAGGAGCATTCTGGCTGTCCATCTTTCAAGACAGATTTGTTGGTTCTTCTGGTTGTCCATGGTACATTTAATAGTCTTCACTAGCACTATAATTCAAAATGCATCAATTCTTCTTCAGTCTTCCTTATTTATTGTCCAACGTTCACCTGCATGTGAGGTCATTGAAAATACCTTGGCTACTTTCAAGCACATCTTAGGAATCATTTGAGGTTTTCTTTTCATATGGGATCGCAGTCTCCAATAGGACTCTGTGGACCCATTTGTGTAACTTTCGTCTTCACCCCAACAAGACTAGTTTCCTTGCCTTTTAACGGCCACCTGGTTCCTTGATGACCACTTCATGCCTTCTGAGGGAGAGGCCTTTCTATCCCCACCACCCTTCCTTCTTTCTTAATTTAAGGATTGATCGTTTAGGTCGATATTTCTCTGTGCTCTTAGGCACTCCTGTTCACGGGGAAATAGGAAGGTAACGATCCAGAAGATGCTACAGACCCTGCAGCGTTTACGGAGCACTTGCTGAGGCCTCGGATCTGCTGGCTGTTCCGCGGCATCGGACCAAGAGCAGCACTCTGCTTGCTATGGTCTTACTTCTAGATTAAAACAAAAAAAATAATAACCTATAAATGCTTTTGGCTGCTGCTGATGAACAGCAGCACTCCCCCCACCCCCCACCTGCTACTCAGAGCAAAAGCACCAGACGTTTGGAAAGGCATTTTGCAAGTTCTGTTGTAATGCAACTGATCTCTTTCTTCCTGAGAAAGTTGGTTCCTCTCCAGAGTGTTCAGTTCAGGCCCACGCAAACGGGGTGTATTTTTAGAGGGCCAAAGCAGGAAAGGAACATGATAAACGTTTCTCCCTAGTGCAGCAGCATGGCAGGCAGGCTAGCAAGCAGTCGCCAGGTGAATGTCATGTGGCAGGGGACTCAGGGGAGGTGGGGTAGATGCCATCTGTGCTAGGCAGGTGCTAGATTGCAGGGCCCCTGCGCCTCCAGGCAGCTAATTTGAGTCTGTGAACTCAGCAGAGTGCTTTTTTGCATGACAGCGAACCCTTGTGGCTGGGTTTGGGACCCTGCCAGTGGAGGGATATGGAGGAGACTAGACCCACTCTGCGCTACTTCGAACTTCTTAACATGATGTTACTTAACAAGAATCTCTCTTAAGTATTTTAAAGCTGATGGTGATCTCCCCTTTTCGCTCCGCTTTTCTTTTACACCCTCGTCCTGTGAACTAGCTATTCTCTTCTGTCAGATGAGAAAACTGGCACTGAAAAGTTACTCTAGCGCTGAACTTGACTTTGAACCACAGCCTCTTACTTGATATCACACCCTCTCCCGTCCACTCTGTTGAGGGACATGTAAGGATTATGACCATTCCATTTTCTAGGAAGTTTTTTGGGATGACCTGGGGTCTACAGGTTCACTTCTAGCAAATTCTCCCAAGTAAAGGAGCTGACGTAACAGTCCACAGAGTTGGAAGGACAGTATATTTCCATGGTAGCTACACATTCAAATAACCCTGATTTTCATCAGTACTAGATTTGTGATGTGAACCACTGGCTTCCAGGCAGGGGAATAAATGTGTAACCAATAGAATGATCCCAAAGGCAATGTACATAGCACGAGACCCATGATGTCTTGTTAGGCTAACAAAAGCAGCTTAAGAGACAGCATTAAAATAGAATCGAATTATTTGCCCCCAATTGATGTGTCTATATCTATGGTACAGGGCAAAATCTGTAAGGTTGTATATCACAATGGTAGCAGGATGCTGAGAATTTTCACTCTCTTTGTGCTCTACTCACATGCTTTAGGGGCAAAAAGAATTTTTTAACCCCAAAGCAACAAATCCATTTCCATTTAACACTAGCAAAAATCAAAATGATGAGGGCAGATGTGAGATCATAATTCCCTGGACAAATGCTCCTCCCCTTGACACACACCCTTTTCATCTTCCCTGTCACCCATCTGTTTGCTACCTCAGAGGTAACCTTCCCCCATGAGAAAACAGCAAGAGTGTTACCTAGCCTCTTGGCCTGCTGACTTGTGAGCCAGGAGGCGGCCATAGCCTCCAGGCCCAGCAGTCATCACCATTGTTCCAGAGGCAACACTGAGGCCCTTTGGAGGAAGGGTCACGGAGAAGTAGCCCCATAAACCAGGGCTTCATTGTGAGACATGGGCCCAGGCCTCTGAGCATTCCAGAAACATCCATTATGCATTGGTCATCCTAACTGGTCTACAATATTTTGGAATCTTTTCCCCCCCACCTGATTCAACTCTTAGGGAAATTAATTTTCTACATTCAATAATTTTATGTCTATACAAAGTTGGGCCTCCAGTTAGAGGGGGTACCCTTCTAATGGTACCCAGCCAGTCACAGTGCATGTACTTCTCTTACTGTCTTCTGCCTTCATTAGCAAACTCACAAAGCCGGTGATTGTTGTCTGTCCCCTAGTGGCCTTGCCTTATTCCCTCCCCTTCATCATTTTATTTCCCTGTCTCTGGGCATTTTCCTGTTCCTATTTGACTTAACCTCAAATATTCTGCAAGAAAGATACAGAAAGTAGCACATGTACCAAAACAACAAAACAAACCCCAAAAAGTTGTTGATTCCAACTAATGACAACCCCATATTGTCCAGGTATACTTGTGCTCCATGAGGTTTTCGGTGGCTGAATTTTCAGGAGTAGATCACCAGGGCTTTCTTCTGAAGCACCTCTGAGTAGACTTACACCTCTGGTAGATTTGCAGGCAAAGCAGACTCCTATGTCTGCCATCCAGGCATAGATAGCACATGGACAGGGATTCTGAAGTCAGGATTGCAGTCCAGGAAGCAGCCTCTAGTGTAGCAGTTCTCAACCTGTGGGTCATGACCCCTTTGGGGGTCGAACAACCATTTCACAGGGATTGCCTGATTCATAACAGTAGCAAAATGACAGTGATGAGGTAGCAATGAAAATAATTTGATGGTTGGGGCGTCACCGCCACATGAGGAACTCTATGAAAGGGCCGCGGCATTAGGAAGGTGGAAAACCACTGCTCTAGTGGATTGTTGGGTACAGACTTTCAGAAGTTCAGCTTTCCATGGGAAAGTAATTAGATGGGAATGCTGACCAAACCCTCTATTTCTTCAAAGTTTGGTTTGTTTGTTTGTTTGTTTGTTTGTTTCCATTTTCTCAAAACCCATTGCCATCAGCCCTATAGGAAAGGGTTGAACTGCCCATGCCCGTGTGCATTTCCGAAATTACAACTCTTCATGGGCGTAGAGAGCCCTGTCTTTCTCCCACAGAGTGGGTTAGTGCTTTCAAACTGCTGCCTATTTTTGGAACTTGTACATGGTCTACAAGGAGCTCGGGTAGTGTAGTAGATTATGCTTTGGGCTGCTAACCATAAGGTTGACAGTTCAAATCTAACAGCTCCAAGGAAGAGAGATGAGGCTTTCTGCACCCTCGCATAAAGATTTACAGTCCAGGGGCCAGTTCGACTCTGTCCTATAAAGTCACTGTGTTGGAATCTACTTGATGGCGGTTTGTTTTTTGGTTCTATGTGGAGTATGTAGTATATTCTCTCCTGTACTAGGATTCAACCTAAACCCACAGTAAGTGTGGTATTTTTGGAGGGTTGGGGCCACTCAAATCAGTGAAGTGAAGGTGGGTTGCCATATGTAGTTTTCAGGCTCTATGGAACCAGACAACCCTAATCTCTTGAAGACCTCCTGACAGCTTTGCAGCAGCAAAGACTTTTCACCATTCCTTGACACACGTGTAAGATCGTCAGACATTCTTGAGAAAATAACCTCGATTTCCAAAAATAGCTTTGAAGTTTGAAAATCAAAGCAGACCAGCTGTTTCCCAGCCCAGAACGGACTTCTCCTAAACTGCTAGAAAGCTAATAAGGATTTCAAAGGGCGGCAGTAACTTACATGGCCGCTACCAAGTGCAAGGGCACCGGAAGTGGGAGACACTGTTGACGAAAGTTCGGTTTGGTTTGCTTTGGGCTTGCACTTCTAAAGACTTTGATGTTGTCCTGCTCAAACATCAGAGTCAAAAGGGACCTACAAACTCCAGGCCTGCCCCATGTGCCAGCACAGCAAAAACATCATCCACTTCAACACTTTCCCAGAAATACTCACTAGGTATGAATACGTCTTCCAAAAAAGGTGTGTGGGGTTTTCTTTGTTTGTGTCTTTCATGGGAAAATGAATAACTTAGTAACATAAGGGATTGGATACCAACAGTGTGTGGAGAAATGAAGCGTCAATTTTAAATGACAACAGGACAAAAGTGTAGCATCCGGCTTCTGGGAGTCCATTGCTTCCTCTTCTCCACACACGGTAACAATTCTATGCGAAATGATTCTAAATTTCAAGACTCATATAACCAGCAAATACACGCTAAAAGATATCACTGGGAAGCCTGACTCTCCAAGGGTCCCTCAGTAGGCAACTGAGTATGGCCAGGTTCCAGAAAGCTGGGCCCAGGGGGGAGGGTTCTTCCCACCTCATGCTCAAGGCTCATTGTCCTCCTGTGTGCATTGTTCTAAGGGAGCTGTCAAAGAGTGTGCTTGGAGGGTGGGTTGGCAGGCCAAGGTCACCAAATGAGGCTAAGGCAAGCAGAGAGCCTGAAGAGCAGATTAAGGTTGAGCCAGCACTCCCAGCAACTTCTAAGAAGAGGTTTTCTACTCCAGTAAAGAGATACAGTCTCAGGAACCCGCAGGGGCAATTCTACTCTGTCAGATAGGGTCACTATAAATCGCCATCAACTCGATGGCATTCAGAAGGAGCCCTGGTGGCAAAATGGTTAAGCATTAGGCTACTAGCCGAAAAGGTTAGGGGTTCAGACCCACCAGTTGCCTTAGGAGCGAAAGAAGTGGTAGCCTAAAATCCCTATTGGGCAATTCTACTGTCTCATGAGCTCACCATGAGTCAAAGGCAACTAGATAGCAACTAAAAACATTACACAACTAGGGACCTGTCCATGACTTTCCTTTTTCATCTTGTCTTGTGATTCATCCCCAACACCACCACCACCCCCGCACCGTCTCCCTATCACCCTCTTTCTCCTCCTTACCTTTCTTTCTTTTCCTTTGAAAAAAATTTCTCAGTGCATACCTTTTTCTTATCTTTTTTTTTCTTCCATGACTTCATTCCCCAAACTTGTTGCAGCATAGGCTTGGAGTCTTTTGATTATGTATTCTACCCACTGGATGCGGTTTTCCTTTCTGGCAAACGGGATGAATATTTTAGATTTATTTTCCTTAAAAATTTTTTTAATTCCTATTAAGTTTAGTGACTTGGTACTTGTGTGTGGCCCCAATTGATTTTTTCCCCCCACTGTGGGTCAGTGGTCCCGATCAAAAGAAGGTTCTCAGCAACTGCATGAAGGGGTCTAACTGCTTTTATTCTTCTTTCGAAAAGGACAGGACTATCAAGAGTGTGGACATTGAGTTACTGTGTGTGGGAGAAGGAATTTGGCTTCAGGCAATATTCTTTGGAAAGAGATAGGAAAGACACAAGAGGTTGAAATCCTTCTACTGGTGAAGGGGGAAAATGAGAGAGGGGTCTGAAATGACTTGGTAGAAAGTTCAGCTGAGAACGGGAACATCTGGGGCTTATTCATGGTTTTTCAGAAGTTTTTGAAGCTTTTTTTATGAGCTGGGTTGACCTCAGATTGAGGAGGAGATTTTTCAAATGTTAAACAGTTTTTTTTCCCCCTCTTGCATTCCGCAAGTCATATTGTGTTCAGCTTGTTAATGTCTGCACAGGGGGCCTCGGGCTCTGCCCTCACCTCCCTCGTGCTGCTTTCGGGACATATTTCCCGGTCGCTGGTATTTCCCTTTCTTGTTGAGGATTTGCATGTGTTCCTTTCATCCACACATGCAGCGGATTCCTCCACAAATAATTGCATTGGACAGCACAGTTGTTGGAGAAAATGCAATGGGTGAGGGAGGTGGCCTCCTTTTTGCCCACTCTCAGACAGCTGGAGGGAGGAAGCAGGTTAGACAGCGAAATACAGAAACGTACCTGGAATATAGCAGCAGGTAATTCTGTCTGCGTTAGTCAGGATAATAACTGGCATGTTGGAATAGTAATGGGATAGATTCCAAGGTGTCTAGGACTCAAGTATAGGGGGGATGGGGGTGGGTGATTATACCCAACTCGCACCTTGCATCCCACCGTCTTACTGGAATTGACGCAGAGTAAGTGGGCAAGTTGCTATAGAGTCACTTCTGACTCATGGCGCCCCCATGAGTGTCAAAGTAGAAATGAAACCCCCAAAACCTAGCCTCTCCCCCCACCCCCGATTTTTCAGTGGCAAAGTATTCAGACGTAGATCACCAGTTCTTTTTTTGGAGGCACCGCTGAGCAGTTACCAACTTCCAACCCTTCAAGTTAGCAGCCATTCATGTTAATTAACCCTTTGTAGCATGCAGGACTCCTGTTATTACTGGACCCTCCGACAGGGCACCTCTTAAAGGTGGGGAGTGTTTGCCTAGGGTGTGATGGCATTGAGAAAAACAAAAGCAAAACAAAATCTACTTCCAATATGAACAATCAGAAATAACTGTTCATGTTCGAAATGAACCAGTATTGCTCAAACAGAAGCCCTTGTTCTTCATAGTCTGCAATATGCTGTGGCTAAAACTTTTGGAGGTAAGTCAGTGATTTGGAGATTTGGGCTGTGGGGTTTTTTTGTGTGCTTTTTTTTTCATATTAAGTCGGGCTTACACAGATTTTGTGCAAGCAAAAGAATTTCTAACACATTTCCAAAATTTTGACATTTAAAAAATTGGAGAGTTATTGGGATGCAGATGATGTGTATTCTGGATTGGATTTCTGGTCAATGCCAGGATCCTTGATGAAGAGCTAGTAGACACACACGCAACCCCATGAATCAACACACAGTCCCCCAGCTTCTACCCTTAAGTGTTTACTGTTCACTGAAGACCAGGCACTTGGTTAACCCTTTGCCACTGAGTCAGTTCCAACTCATGTGACGTCACAGGACAGAAAAGAGCTGCCCCATAGGGTTTCCAAAACCTGTGGATCTTTACAGGAGCAGAAATTGCCTCATCTTTCTCTCATGGTGTGGCTGGTTGTGTTCAAACTACCAACTTTTAACCTTGCCTGAGCAGTTAAGGACTCTGGAGAGACACAAAGATGAATCAGACCCAGGCCTCACCCTCAAAAAGACAGAGGAGACAGACACCAAGAATTACATTACAAGGCAAAATAGAGGTAGCATCTCACTGCCATTGAGTCAATGCTGACTCATAATGACTCCCTGTAGGCTTTGAAGACTAAACATTTAAGGAAGTAGGAAGCTTAGTCCTTTTCCTGCAGAGCTGCTGGTGGTTTCAAACTGCTGACCGTGAGGATTGCAGCCCAACTTGTAGCCACTATAGCACCAGGGCTCCGTGTAGAGGAAACCTAGACACCAACAATTACATGACAAGGCATTATGTGTTTGGGATTTGATCCCAACAAAGTATTGCAAGAGCACAGATGAGCTGGTAGGATTAGCTGTAGGATTTGAGGAAGACTTCATGGAGGAAGTGACATAAGAAGTGAGTCCTAGATGACGAATACTATTTCAACAGAGATGACCATTGAAGACTAAGAGAAGCTCATGGGCAAAACCTGGTGGTGTGAAAGTGTCTTTGGAGAAGTGGCTACTGCAGGTGCGTGGAGAAGATTCAGGTTGAGTTCAGGATAGCTATGCTTATTGTGGGTGATTATAAATATGTGTTATCAACCTAAGTGTAAAAACTGAAACAACAGAATTTTTTAAAATAACAATCTAAATAGCATCATAAAGCATTTTGAAAACTCAAAATAAGCAGAAGCAAGTGTCTCTGTCTAAAGGCTTGAGTTAGGGGTTACCATGGAAGAAGGGTATTAGTAGGAAAAGTTTCTACAAAGAAGGCTGCAACTTTGGTTTGGAAATCCTAGCTGGCATTGTAGAAGTGCACACTAGGTGTTTCGTAGAGTCTTGGAAACCCTAGGGGTCATTCTGCACTGTCACTTTAGGGTCACTAGGAATAGGATTCAACTCAATGGCAAAGGTCTCTTGAAGGGGTCCTTTCTAAATTGGAATGGTCTGCCACATAAGGAGGGGAGTGGAGGAGGTCAGGAGCTCTTGGTTTCGGTCAGTGGTAGAGGACCCCTGGTGGCTTAGTGCGTTACATACTCATTGGGCTTCTAGCCATAAAGTCAATAGTTCAAAATGACCTGCTACTTCAAGGGAGAAAGATGAAGCTTTCTGCTTCAGTGAAGAGTTACAGCTTCAGAAGCTGACAGGGCAGTTCTCCTCTGCTCTAGAGGGTTGCTATGAATCAGAATGAACTCAATGGTCATGAGAGAAGGGGCTCCATGTCTTAGGGCTCTTATTCCTTGGCAGTGCCCAGGTTCCAGTAAGCAAGCCATGGAAGGACGTATGCCATGTGAGTGTGTGATGAGATTCCCTGTTGGCTTAGAACATACAGCCTGAACCCAGCAGCTCCGAATCTTTGGGGGGAAATCCTGGGAATGGGATGTGTAAAAGCTATTGGAGGAGAGGTAGCAGGAGTCTTCATGAAAAGGGGTCACCAAGTGAAGTGCACCTTTGATTAGAGAGCCCCATTGCTGTGTGCTTTCCACCTCCTAATAGTAAAAAACAAACGAACATTTACTACACTAACTTTGAGCCAGCCACTGCCCTATATATAATTGATGTATACGAATTGAATCCTCCATTGCCTCTATGAGGCAGTCCCTTTTGTTATCCATACATTACAGATACATTTATGGAGTACCTGCTATGTGCCAGATAGGGTAAATACTTAGCATGCATTACTACTAATCATCATAAATCCTATCACGTTTAGTGGTCTCATTCCAATTTTATAGATGAGGAAACAAGATCCAGAGCGGAAGTAACTTGCCAAATGAAATATACACATTATGTGTATAAGAAATAGCTTTATATACAAGAGCAGTTGAATATTGAGAAAACATCCCAGCCCAGTCCAGATCAAGTCCATAGGTCTGATATGAGCCCATATGTCCAATACTAATCTGTAAATTCCTCTTCAGACTCATGCAACACATGCAATTATGCCGAATGCAGGACGATCACAGGCCAGTGAGTGGAAAGTCTTTTGGATTCAGTGGCAGTAGAGGCATCTCAGCGCTGGCAGGGGTGTCCACGTGGCTCCAGGGCTCTAACATAGCTCCATGTATCTTGTTCACAGGAAGACAAGCAGAGAGTCTGTGTGTATCTGGCCTCCAGTGCCTCCAAACGAGGTCATCAAACTGTGGCCTGATTGACAGGCTAGACTCTACCCCTTCACAAGTTGACACCAGATTATGTAACCACTATACCACATACATCTAGTAGGCTTCAATGGCTAAGGTGTCATGTGAGCCCATATCCACAGCCTGTGTGCATTTCACTTGAGGCAGCCATGCCTTAGGCACTAGGGACAATCCAGTTGGAAATGAGCTGTTCAGAAGATGGAAAATAGAAAGCTGGGATACAGTCTAGTAATCAAGTGCATACGAGTTGTGTATACAGCACCTCCAGTAAGAGGATTATGGGAACAGTCAGAGTCCCTCAGGAAGTCATTTATTTAAACACCTAATACTAGCCAGGTCCTATGGGAATGCTATTCAGAACCCAGCCTCTGTCCTTGGACACAAGGGGGTGGGGGGTGAGGTATCAACATTAAATTAAGAGGCAAGACATCCCTAGATACCCACATTGGCACAAGCCAATGACATTAGCTGGGTTGGATGCCTGAAAGTAGCAGATATTGGTGATTATGTTTTATGAGTGTTGAGGCCTACTGAGAGCTTTGGAATGTCCCTTCCCACACCCATTCCAGTGTCACACCTTTCCTAGACAAATATTGCCATAAGCCACAAGCAGATTTCATTCATCAACGATAGTGTCCGGGAAGGAAGAGGACAGAAGAGAAAAGGTTGGCAGGTAAGAGAACAAGTCATTCATTGGTAGGCCAGAAAATGAGAGAATTAACTGATCATAAATTCCAGGCAATCAATTTTTCTCCTGTTTTATCATGAGTAAACGACCTATTCACATTTTGAAAGCACCACCTCATAGTAAGGAATGGAATAAGTGGGCAGCCAAATTCCTTATTTTTTTTTTTTGGTCAAAAGCTGTAGGAATGGGAAATTTGTCCCATAGGTTCTCTAGGGGACAAAACCCTTAAGAACACATAGATGCTTAACATTTCCTGCTGCATTGAAAATATATTCAATTGAACTGTTTAGTATTGACTTACTTTTAATGACCAGGGGGGGTTACAGACCATAGTATTAGATGTAAAAGTTGACCTTTCGTTGTATTAAAGTTGCAACTCCCCCCTTCTCCCAGCAAAGTTATCTCTTGGACCCAGTTGTGCATGTTCCCATGGGTGACCTTGGAGGGGAAGCCCTGGACACAGTAGTTTAGTGACCTTCCTAGCTCTCCCTTTGGATCTGGTGGGTTTCAGGCATTTGCTACATTTTAAAGCATCATTCTCCCCAGTTCATTTCCACTGCTCTGTGCTAGAAGGACCAGTGCACCTGTTTTCTATTGGAAAGGAAGTAAGTGTCAAAATGAGAACAAAATAAGAACAATTGGCTCATTCCAAGTTTGTGTGGGATTGGAATACAGTTGATCTTCCCACCGTGTTTAAGAGGAGGGGAGAGGTCAACACATGGGGGAGGAGTGTGAAAAGGCGGCTGTGTCAATGCACACTCTAGCTTAGCTTATCCTTCTAAATTACCCCCCAAGAATGCCAAATTAGAGAGCTTGCCTTCTGAACAGTGAGGGGAGACCTGCTAGTGGGGCCATGCAGCTCCCCTCGAAGAAATGAGATTGCTACAAAAGCAAAGGGTCGGGGCTCCCAAAAATTCCATTTTGAATACGATGTGATGCCAAGGCTACAGTGGACTTTTGGACATTAAAGATCCCATGGCACTTCTTAAAGGAGTATTTTCCCTGACCTCCTTGGCCAAAGTTCACATCTGGTAATTGCATCTGTTGCTATTGGCTCCCCTTCTCTCTTGGCTGCATACAATATTGCCTCTCTCGCATCCTGTCGTAGACTGCTGTATAGTGTTGCTATGTGCTATTAAACAGCAACTGCTTTTCACCCAGCAGGGGACCCATGTGGAAACCCTTTGGGAAGAGTGGTGCTATAGAAATGTTGGGTCGGCAGCATTTTTTTTCCCTTTTGTGAGCCAGGAAGTGTAAGCATAAGAAACAGATCCAAACACTGTTCAGAAGAATCATTAATATGTACAGCAGAGTAAGCAGCGACCATATGCAGGGCCAGTCATGCCAAGGGCCAACAAGACCCCTTAGAGATAGGGAAATGAAAACAGAAGGGCTTTTAAAAGTAATTTCTAGGGGTGGGCTGCAAGTTCAGAATAACATATGAGGAATTTCGTAGCTTTCTGTAAAGTAAATTGCTTCTATTTGTGTGAGCCTTGGCAACTTAGAAAGTAGTTTTTTCTATATACAAATATATTTGATTCCCATAATCCTTTGAGGTAGGTATTCCTGTTATCCTAACTTTGCAGTATAGGAAACTAAGGATTAGTGAGGTTCAGGAATTAACATAAGGTCACATTTCTTGTGAGTATAAGAAAAAGGGGTGATGGATACAGATATTCCAAATGCAAATTCTTTACTCTCTGTACTAGCCAGAGTGGTTGTGCTTTGAACAATGGACCATGGCTACTCCTTAGATCCCTTTTAAATGCTGAGTTAATAGAATTCTTGGGGGTTGTATTTCGGGGTTTTGTTTGTTTGGCCACCTGAAGCTTAGGGCCAAAATTTTAAAATGCTAACTGTCTTTAAATATTAAAAAAATTGTTCAAAGTAAACTGCCCTGCTTCATCTTTTGATTGCATTGGACTGCAGATGGAGATGCTGAAAGATGTCACTTCAGAGTCACAGACAAGAGAAAGATTGATTTATGGCTTTAGCGTCAGTCCCCAGGACTCCGGTCATCATGGCAAAAGTGGTCTAGCTGGTCCATTTTCACTTGCAGGTCACTCTGTGTTGCTAGTTACATAATGACAGTTCCCATGTGTAAATCGAGTGAGTATTTTTGAAAATGACTTATTCTACAAAACAGTAACTTACTTACCTAATGGGATCTGTCTCCGATGAAAGCAAATAGTGAGCATAAGAACTGAGATTTTAAATGCGTCATCTTGAATTTGGTATAGTTGAAGGTTGAATGGCTGGGCTGGGGAGGCGACTGGTAAACTTTGTTGATGGGAAGATAGCTTCCTATCAGGTTTTGACTCCGAGGATGGTTCTACCCAAGCTCGAGCTCCTTTCTTATTGCATTGACTGGCACAACTTCCCCTTTGTACAGAGATCTTTTTTAGCAACTTTCCTGATGTGTACTTAACATTTAATAAAATTGGCTCATAGTAAGTGTACAGTCTGCTGAATTTTAGTACATATAGACTCTTGTGCAACAATCGGTTGAGATCGTTCTATCATTTCAACAGTGGCAGTTCTCCCATGCCTGTTTGTGGCCACTTCCCATTCCTCCAAGTCCTATGCAACCACAAAGCTTTCTGCTCCTGACAGGCCTTTTCTGAATATATGGAGTTGGAAAAGCCGTGGTCCTTTATGTCTGACTTCTTTCACTTAACAGAATATTTGTGGGTTTTTTGGTGGGGATGTCAATTTTCTTCTTTTTTTTCTTTTTAATCATTTTATTAGGGGCTCATACAACTCTTATCATAGTCCATACATACATCAATTGTGTAAAGCACATTTGTACATTCATTGCCCCAGAATGTTTTTTAGCTTCATCCATGTTTAGAATGTATCAGTAATTTCTCTTTCTTATTGCTGAGTCATATGTCATTGAGTAGATATACCACTTTTGTTGATCCGTGTGGCAATTGATGGACATTTAGATGGTTTCCAGATGTGGACTATTATGTTGCTACCTTCCCATACAAATCTATATGAACATGTGTTTTCATTTATTTTGTAGGAGTGGACATTCCAGGTCAAATCAGTTCACTCCAGTTAGACCCGATTCAGTATATCTTAGGTGGGATTTTATCCAGCATGGGATGAACTGGAACAAACTAGTTTGAAACATAAACATGATAAAATGCATGGTTAACTCTTTAAGAAACTGCCAAAGTGGTTATATCATTGTTTATTCCCACCAGCAGTGTCTGAGATTCCAGCTTCTCCACATCCTCCCCAGCAGCACATGTTATCCTCCTTTGACTATAACCATGCATGCTGGTATCTTGTTGTGGTTTTGATTTGCATCTCCTTAGTGACTCCTGATTTTGATCATCTTTTTATGTGCCTTTTGGTCAGTTATGCATTTTCTAGGATGAAGTGTCTATTCAACTATTTTGACCCTGGTGTTTTGTTTGTCCTTTCTTTTATATGATAAACCCATAGGAGGAGAGTAAGGAACAGAAACAAAACATTTAGACATGAGATATAAAGTGTTATCTAAAGTATTAGCAAAAGAAATAAAAGCCCACTGATCTAGTCTTCAATAGGAAAACATGTGCAGCTCTTAAATATTCACTCATTTCTTTCAGAAAATCCACAGCTCCATTTCTAATCCTAGGCCATTTTTAGTTGAGGGTTTTAGGCAATTATGTAAAATGGTATGGTACCTTACACATAAGTGCTCACCAAGTACCCTTTGATGTATAGCTTAGTGCGATAGCACTATTGGTACTAAATGTAATGCAAAAAGTATCTTTCTTGTGGACTCTGACTCAACAATACTAGGAGAGCTGCAAAAATGTATAATACATCATATTTAAGTAATTTTCATTCAAGATATGATTGACTTCCAAATTATAAAGTATATTATATATATATATATATATAATCCGTTATTTGGATGAATACAGAAAGGTGGGGGTGTTCCCCCCTTCTTTGTTTATTTTCTCTTAACAAATTCCAGTAATAATTTCTCCTTTGAATGTTAATACCAATACCTTTTCTTATACCTTCAAATATTTTGAGCAGATTCATTTCTTCTCTGGTTTTCTGTGCTACTCTCACTATCATTGGTTTACTTCATTTCTCCATCTGATGAGGATCAGGGGCTCTTGGATGTTGGTGAGTCCACTCTAAAGAGCTGAATCTGGGCCACAATTCCTTGATGGAGATAAGGACGTGCTATTAGGAACTGGTGCTGGCATCTCAGTGCATCCCACCGCATTCAGAGCGGGAAAAGAACGTATTCTTGTGGTAAGCAGCATTACTAATTGAAAAGAATGGCACAGGCACTGAAGATCTGTCTACAAATTTCTTACTTTCTGTTGCTTTGTAAATTTAGCTTCACACAACTCTCAAAACATTGGCTAGTTGGTGTAGAAAGAGTACAAACCCCCCAATCGATAGTGCACATTTATTAGTCTTCCACAAAATGATGGCAGAAGAGACCGACTCTGAGTGTTGAAAGCACACAGACCCAAAAGACTTCAGCTGGCCTTCTCTCTCTTTGCATATAGTCACTTTGGTTAATAGCCCAGCCTGAAGGAACAGCTCGTAAAGACTATCTTCCCACACTCTAAATTCCCCACAAACAGGGTCCTGTTAACTTCCTCCTGCGCCAGGAATAGCCTTTCAGCCTCGGCACAGCGATAGAATTGGCGCTGCAACCCAGGCTTGGTATTTCATTATTTAAATAAGGGGAGATAAATGTTGTGGTGGCATGCTCTGGCAGGATGAAGCCCTGAAAGGGTCTGCCTGAAGCATTCAGCCCAAAGAAATCCCTTCCGAAAGCTTGATGGGAGACATTCAACAGGCAGTAAACATTTGTTGCATACCTACTATGTGCTAGGTCTTGTACTCTGGGCAGCTGCTGTTACTGGGTGCTGTTGAGTCGATTTTTGACCCACAGCGACCCCAGGTGATAGAGTAGATTTGCTTCCCAGGGTTGTATTAATAAGCAAAACAAATGAACATTCTCACTGTAGGGAGTTTACATCCAATTGGAAAGAATGTGTCTTTTGCCAGAAGATTTTTACACTTAACACTTACTTGGATTGGGAGGTCAGCGCGAGGGGCAGTAATTATTTGCCTTTTTTTTGAACAAGTAAAGGATTGGCACAGCCCCCAGTAGTCCACTGGGCTAACAAGGATGGCTAAGCATACTGAGGCTCTTTCCGAGTCACTGGACTAGAGATGGTCTGTAGGCTTTAACACAATGTCACCTGAGTTTCAGCTGCATGGGATGGGACCTTATGTAGTGGTTTGACATGTATATGTATCATCGTGAATCCTCACAGTTGCTCTTTGAGGTAGGAATTCTTGTTAATCTCTGCTTTTTTCTCCTTTTTTTTTTACACACAAGACTTTTACAGGTGACTTGTGCAAGTTGGTAAACTGGTAAAGCTCTTCACCCCAGGTGGCCATGTTTTCAGGCCGACTTGGCTTTCTTGTGTCAGAACTTCAGCAAAGCCCTGCGTAGCACCTCCAGGTTATCCACATGTAGGAACAGTGGCTGGGCCAGGCTTTCAGGAAGTGCTTCCTCCTTTACCTGATTGAATAGTTGTGCGTATTTTCCCTTGGCCCAGATGTCTGGGGCTCTGAATTATGGGCAACCTGATTGTAATCTGGAAACAATGAGGAACTCAGAACATCTGTTGGATAAAGGAAATCTAAAAGATGAGATGGCATATTGTGATTGGAGATTATTTTGGGAACAAGCCCATTTATATAAAAGCAACCAAACAATGTTTAATTGACAAAATGCTACATCATAAGTCAAGAGCTTGGAAAGCTAAAGCAATCATAATGAAATAAATGAAAAAAATGAGGGTGTGAATGCACTTATTACTGGAGAAATTGATTTTTTTAGTTATCATATACCGTGACCTCTATTAGTTATCATATACCGTGACCTTTATTAAGAGCGGGAAGCAGGGGTGAAGTCACAGTTCTGTGTCACTCAAGGGCATCTTTTTAACTCTGTCAGAATTTTGGTATTTTGATATCCATAGGAAGACTCAAATTCTCTCATAATCAGATACAGCATGTGCGTGTGCACCTGCACACACAGAGACATACACACTCCCTTTTTTGCATAATGTGTCTTGGATAGGGTAAGAAAATATGGCTATTATTACTAGGACATGCATGAGAGGAAAAAACCCCAAACTAATATCTTCTCTTAAAGAGAGTTTATAAGGTATGGGACACTTAAGCTTCACACATGGAGAGCAGTCAGAAAAGAATAGAAGGCAGGACCTAAGCAGCTGCTCACTTTAGCACAAGAACAGTAAGAGTTGTGAGAAAGAAGAGATCACTACCTAGTTGCTGTGGTCAAAGCAACTAGCGCAGTAGTGGGTTGTCTATCCATCCATCTACCTATCTACCATCTAAATCTTTTTAAATTGCCATAATACTTGCTGATGATAAAAAAATCACATTTCAGCAGAAATAAGTCAATCCCCTCTAATCCAGCAGTAACCACTGTTTGAGTACTTAACACCCAACCCAAATGCATTGCCCTCAAGTCAATTCTGACTCCTAGTGACCCTGTAGGACACAGTAGAACTGCCCCCACAGGATTCCAACGGTGATACATCTTTAGGGAAGGCCGCTGCCATAGCATTCTCTCACAGAGCACCCAGTGAAGTCCAACAACTAACCTCTCAATTCGCTGCTAAAGGCCTTAACCTCTGTGCTACTAGGGCTTTGTGTGAACACCTGCTTACTATCGATGGTGTTGCTTTTTAAATAGAAAAGGTTAACTGTTCTTAAACCAAAACTCCTCCATCCTAAAAAACAGCTATCATCATCTTGGTAGTATATTCCAAAGTGTGTCCCACAGAATTTTCTATCAATGTGATTACAGTAAAACAAACCCAAAGAGCAGAATAGTAGAATAATTACAATTAATTTAGTTTGTCTACAGCAGGACTTCTCAGAACCTTTAAGCTACCAGCAGGGAGTGCAGCTCTCTAAGAAGATGACACGTGATGTATGTTCCCAGTTTATTTGACCATGGATGTCTTTGTTTCCAATAGATTTAAGGGACTAAATGTGTGTATTAAGGACTATATGAGGGGGCTTCAGGAATTGGTGGATAAATTCCATTATCATTTCATTCGATTTATCCATGAATTTTTTTGAAGCCCCTTGGCGCTCCTATGTTCAGAATATATCCTTGGCCACTCAGTGTCTTACCTCTCAACAAGCACTTGATTTCAAGAGGACACCTTGAGCGATCACTGAAGGAATTTGTCTCTAGTGA
Source organism: Tenrec ecaudatus (assembly GCF_050624435.1). Classification (NCBI taxonomy): domain Eukaryota; kingdom Metazoa; phylum Chordata; class Mammalia; order Afrosoricida; family Tenrecidae; genus Tenrec; species Tenrec ecaudatus. The sequence continues at coordinate 21,920 of NW_027458872.1, forward strand.
TAGAATTTCAAGGTCTGCAAGTGCCCAGGAAGGAAAAGGGCCGGGGTGGGGGTGTCAGAGGAGCACCCAGCACCTCTCAGATCTCTGCTTGTCAACAGTCCACTATTCTGCCTCTTTTCAAGGTCAACCCCATATTTTGGCAAGTAAAAGAGGAGCCCATCAAATTTAGAAACTGCTCTGTTAAGTGGGAGCCATCTTCAGTGTCTCATGATAGAGTTTCATCGTTTCATTAAGCCATTCAGTCAGGAACTTGAATGCTGGGCTGGAAACTTTGGATCGACAGACTTCAGGTCAAGGGAAAGAGAATTTTCTAGGTTAAATATCTTCCGGTGTAATTCAACATGAGCTCATAGGTTTAAATGTAGTGTAGTTGAGTTAAAGGAGGATGTCATGGTTAAAAGCCAAGACTTCCCTCTAGGAGCAGGTGAAAAAACAGCTGACATTCCCGATTGTTTTTCTAAGTGTTGAAATGACTTTTCCAGACCTAAAGCCTGTAAGCATTATGTTAACAGTTGATTAGCAATTATTCCTTACTGTGTTGAAGCTGAAATTAGGATCAGGTTTCCCCATAGTGCCTGCCACACACACCAAAACTAAAAAACAAGCCCCAAATAACTCTCGTTCACAAAGAATCATTCTGTAGTCATTTCCCTTTTCCCTCTCCTTAGCAATCTCAAAGAACCAGAAGATGTCAGAGCTGGGAGAGGACTGGAGCACATCTGGTCCATCCAACACCCCCCGCCCCCATCCCCCTTGTGCGCATGGGGAAACCAGGTCCCAGAGAGAGGAGACTGCCTCTGAGAACACCTGGCTGCTTGTCTACTGCTCTCTTTGATACACTCCCTCATTAGAATATTATCCACCGGGGGCCAATGTAGTGATGACTCCAGTTCAAATGTTTTTGGGTTTTTTTAATTTATTGGACAAGCAAATAATAGGGGTTTTATATGACTGACAGATTGTGAGTTCTCATAGGTAATACAATTTGTAGGCTGAACATGTAATTTAAAACTTGAAATAAATCAATGTTTGCAGCATATGAGAATGGACAGTCAACTATAATGCAACCTTTTGTTTTATGTGTAAACATGCACTAATTATGCCAAATATATCCACTGGAATGACTTAGTGCCTTTGATTTGTGTGGATGCCATCAAAAATCATTCCAGTTCTGAAGGGACTTTGTATTGTGAATTATCTGGTCTTTCAGGTACTTTGTATGATATGTTTTATTGTAAGTGATACTTCACGTGGGTAAAACCAGCACCAAACCCCTTGCAGTGGAGTTGATCTGGACTCATTGTGAACCTGCAGGACAGAGGAGAACTGTACAATAAGGGTTCTCAAGGTTGGAAGCTTTTACAGTCACACGCTGCCCCATCTTTCTCCCCTGGAGAGACCGGTGTGTTCCAACTGCTGGCTGTTCAGTTGGCAGCCATGTGTTTCGGCACTACACATAGTAAACCAAGAACTAGTTAATTTGATAGGAAAAGTAGGCGAGAAAATAAGAGAGATATGATGTATTTTGCTTTTTTAAAGAAGAGAGGGCTCTTTGGAAATGTTCTTACTTGCCTGCTAATTAACATATATCTGTGCACCTATTTAAGGCCATATACCATGTACCAGCTTTAAATTGATCACGTACCAACCAATTAGGATGACAATTCTGGTGCCAACCCAGTGGATTGTTTTATGATTCTCTTCAGGGATTCTTCCTGTAATGGAATAATTAACATCAGGACATGCTGTTTGTGATGGTTTCTTAGAAGAAGCCATCAACTAAAGAAATGGCCCCCATTGCTTTACAAATGCAAATGGTAAGGGAGATGTAGTCTAGTTATTGAAGGATAATGCACTTTTCCCTTTGAGAGGAGCCCTGGTGGTGTAAGTGGTTTTCATGTTGGGCTGCTAACCATAAGGTCAGTAGTGTGAAACTACCAGCCAATCCTTGCGAGAAAGATGAGGCTGTCTGCTCCTGTAAAGATTAACAAAGCCTCAGAAAACCTATGTAGGGTCACTATGAGGCAGAATCAATTTAACTGCAGTGGAGTTGGGTTTTAGGCTCCAGGATCCTCTTGTGATTGACTGATAACAAAGAGGTATAGTGAGTGGTGCACACGGAAAGACGCCCAGTTTGGCAACTCTGTGTCCAAAGTATTGATTTGGTGACTTCAGTACTTGCAGTAACCATTGCCCTCAGTCTTTCTTTCCCCGCCCATAGAAAGGTTGTCACAACATTATTTAATCTTTCTGTGTATTTAAGATGAGTTTTAATTATTTCCTGTTTTTATAAATATAAACCCCAATATATTATATGTGGTATCTTAAAATACTTGTAATTCATTGTGGAACGTGCATTTAAAGGACAGGAAGTCAGTAGCATTAGTTTGGAAGAAAGAGTGTAGACCAGGGGTTCTCAACCTTCCTAATACCGCAGCCCTTTAATACAGTTTCTCATGTTGTGGTGATAAACCCAACCATAAAATTATCTTTGTTGCTACTTCTTGTCATTTTGCAACTGTTATGAATCTGGTGAAACCCCCCCCCCCCAAAGGCGTTGTGACCCACAGGTTGAGAACTGCTGATGTAGAGTGTAACTATACTTTCTAAGCATTGGGTGGTGATATTTCATTTGTAAGATTAAGCTGAAAGTATTATGGACTTGTCAGAAATATAACAACTTCCCATGCCCAGTTTTCAATGTTGTGTCCAGAGTCATTCCCACAGCTCAGCCTACTGTTAACAGTAGAAGTACATTTGACTCCCCCAGGAAAGCGCAAATTTCCAATCGTTTATTCATGATTGAGACATCATTTTAGTTTTCTACCCCAAGACTTTAGCCAAACGAAACCAATATCTTTTTACAGAAGGAGATACCAACTCATATGTACAAAGAGTACAATTTTTGAATGTCCTCTGTAATCCCGATCAATAGGTAGTATTGTTCTGAATCTGAGGTTACAAATTCTTCTACATTCCTTAAAATTTATTTTTTGAAGTATTCAGTTAATATTACATATATACTATACAGGGTTTCCAAGGCTGTAAATCTTTATGGGAGCAGATAGCCTCTTCTTTCTCCCATGAAATGACTTGTGGGTTTGAACTGCTGACCTTGTGGTTACCAGGCTAAAACTTACCTGACAGCACCACCCGGGGTGTCTCTCTCTCTCTCTCTCTCTCTCTCTCTCTCTCTCTATATATATATATATATATATATATATATATATATATATATATATATATAATATACATACACACAATATTTGTTCTTAAATATTGCCATTCCCTCCCTTCTACTTTATGTTGTTATTTACAAATTACATGTTTCTACATAAGTCCTATAACATATTTATCATTATATCAGTATGCAGCTGTCTTTTAAGTGTAATAGGACCAAAATATATAAATCAATTTACAGGAATACTGGTTTTTATATTTACTTTGACCAGTGTCTTTATTTCTTTGTGTGATGTTTAATTACAGTCAAGTGCTCTTTCATAAAAGCCTGAAGTGTTTCCTTTAATGTTTCTTGTGGGGCATCGCGACTAGTGACAAATTCTAGCTTTTGTCCTGGAATATATTGAATTCTCCTTTATTCATTTATTTATTTTATTTCCATTTTGAAGGCCAGTTTTGACAAGTTTAAAATGATTTATAGGAAGTTGTTGGGGTTTATTGTTGTGGTTTCAGCACTTGGTTCTCTGGTTGTCTTTGACTTTCGACAGTTTAATTGTGAAAGATCTAGATGTGGTTCTCTGAGCTTCTCCTACTAGCTATTGATTAAGCTTCTTAAGTGTGTAGATTAATAGGATTTTTCATGAAATTTGAGTTTTCAGCCTTTCAAAAATTCTTTCCATTACTTTCCCTTCTTGCCTCTCCTTCTGGGCTAGCCATTTGGTGCATTTGGTATGCTTCATGGTGTGTTAGGCTGGGTTCTCTAGAGAAACAAAACCACCGAAGACACAGGGTAGGCAGGCCATTGGCTCAAGTGCAAAAAACTAGAAGTTAGCCAGATGCAGGATCCAGACCCAAGCAAATTTTCCACAGTGTTTATTTATATAGGAAAGTGGCCACCAATGAAACCTTTCATTTGCCTCAGGGCTGTGACCTGAGTAAGGAAGTTTTCTCCACCTTAATCATCTTACAACTAATCACCTGTTCACATCAGGTCACTTCATGAGGATTACTGGGACTGAACTTCCAAATCACTAAGAATCCTGGCTCAGTCAAGTTGACGCAAAACCCAACTGTCACAAATGGTGTCCTACAAGATTCTAAGGCTCTTTTGTTCGACTTTCTTTTTCTTTCTATTCCTCAGATTGAATAATCATTTGATATAGTTTCAAGTTTGATGATTCTTTCTTCAACCCACCTAAATCTGCTATTGAGCCCCTCTAGTGAATTTTCCATTTCATTTAATAGTTCTCATTTCAAAAATTTTTATTTTCTAATTCTTTGTCATTTCTGTCTCTTTATTGATGTTGTATATTTCATGTGACACCATTCTAAAAGTCCTTTTAAATCATTAGGTATGATTTCTTCAGTTCTTTGAACATACTTAAAATAGCTGAGTTGAAATCCTAGTCTGGTAGACGCAATGTCTGTGCGTCCCCAAGGAGAGTTTGTATTGACTGATTTTTGTTGGTGTGTGGGCCATATTTTCTTTTGGTTTCCTTTTAAAAGTCTTCATTTACCCATGAGGAAGTAACATAAATAACAATAAAATCATTTGGTATTTGGGAGAACATTATATTTGTAAAAACCACTCTTATAGTTTCCAAAATACTCATTTTGGTTTATTGGCTTTGATTCTACAGGTTGCCATGTGCTTTTGCCAGGCCAAAGCTTATTTTTGTTCCTTTTTACAAATGAGAAAACTGACGTCCCTATGGCAAGGCCCTTTTTCCATGATACTATGTTTGATGTGTCTTCCTGGTTTTTACATTTGGCCTGTTGTCATTCATAATTCCCCTGTGTTGTTTTATGTACACAGTTAGTTTGGTTTCTTTCATTCTTTGTGCTTGATATTGTTCCAGAGGGTTACTAAAATAAGTTTACTTTAAAAAAATCTCTTGGAACTTGTTTTATTAAATTCTTTCGGCAAAGCAAAATCGCAGAACAGCTACGTTCACCAAAAGCCATAAATTTTTAAATTTACTTCTGGCTGGAGAATTCTAGTTAGGGGAAGCACATTTCAATAGTGCAAGTCTATAGTTTATTTCACAGTCAGGTGTATTATGTATAGTTTGGTACTTCAGTTGATTTTCTTTCTTGAAGTGTTTTTATTTTTAGGGTAAAAACCTCTTTTCCTTACACAAAGAGCGATTCTATTGTCATTTGATAACAGAAGTACATTGATGTTCAAAGATATCCCACCCATGCTAAATGTTTTTGTCTACCAGTGTAACTCAGTTTCCGTAGCAGTCATTACTTGGGGAAGAGCCATTACTTCCAGAAATCTGCTTTTTGGTTGACCAAGAAGTCATATGTGGAACCAGTATTAGCCACTATGAACAAGCAAAGCAACCTGACACAGTAACTGTCTATATGTACACTTGGCTCACTTATTTCCTCAGCTAAGTCTTATGAGCAAATGACATAATCCCTACTTGATAAATGTGGAGATTAAAGCTTAGACCATTCAAGTTATCAAAAGGAAGATCCTGAGTAAACTGACAGCTTTTGTCAGGGTGGGTGACCTCAAGCATAAAGGAGACACCCCAGCTGAATGGCAGATTTCTCAATTTTGAGAAGACTGAGTAGCTAGGCACGACCAGCCTTGGGGAGTTGAAGGTGCTGTTTCAGTGTCATTTCTCTGTTGGCTAAACCAAATGCTGAGAAGCATTATCATTCGCTGGGAAGTAAAGAGAGAAGGAGCCCTATGGGCACAATGTTTAAATGCCTGGCTGCTAATGGAAAGTTCGGTGATTGAAAGCCACCTTCTTCTCCACAGTAGAAAGATGACAGTCTGTTTCTACGAAGGTTTACAGCCTTGGAAAAACTCTATGGGACAGCCCTACTCTCTCCTGGAAGGCCTCTCAGAGTTGGAATCAACTCGACATCAAATGGTTTGAGGCTTTTTTTCTCTTTCCTGCTTTGTGTTTAAGGATTGAGTGTGACACATCATTTAGGTAAATGTCAAGTAGAAATTTATCATGTACACATATACAACCAACTCAGCAGATTATTTTGCAATTAGAAAAAAGCACATATAAAGCATGTGATGGAACTGATTAGGTTAAAACTGAGAGAATGATCCACCAATATTAACAAGTTCAATGATTATGGAAATGTCATTAACTACTACCTGACCTAGTCTGGGATTCCCAGTACTTTTCACTCTGTCGTGCATCAAGTCTCTGAGAGTCCAAACCACTAACACCACCACCAAAGTAAGCACAGTCAGCGTGTTGGTGACCTAGCTTGAGTGGAACTACAGTGTTCAGTGCTTTCTTTTGAAATGGTGTCCTAAACAGTTACGCAAAGGCACTCCACTTCATTTCTCATTGGAGAATTGCTGCAGTTTCTCATCCACATGTCTTCATCCACTGTTGGGCCACTTCGTTCAAACCACAGAAAGGAAATGCTTAACCATTTTACAACTATAGTACGTAAGTCGAGCTGCCAATGGCTCTTAGAGGAAGCTAATGCGCCAGTTGTCCTAAGCCACTAAGTATTACAAAGATGACACAGAAGACGTCAGAAAGAGCCGATTGCTCTCACATTGTTAATGTTGTAGTTTCAAAATAAAGCACTGTTTTAGGACTTGTACCCTTGTCTCATATCGAAAAGAAAGATCTGAGCTCACGGGGTTTTGTATTTTATATTCTTCAGTCGGGAGTGAGGCCAAAAGGTTTGCAAGAGCACCATCCTTTTGTGTCGTCCATTCCAGCCTTTAAAAGCATGTGATTGGATATGAATATTATAATAGTTTTACTCATGCTGCCTGTTTCCTGTTTGAGCCCATTTCCCCCTTCGTATTCTATGGCCTACATCCTGGAAAAGGAAAGGTTTGCAGCTCTTTGACCTGCAAGGAAATAATAACTAGAAAGTCTAGGCTCTGGTTTCACATCGAATCCCAGCTCATTTATTTGTACCAGATGCACCAAGTCATTTATTATAGCTCAGAATAATACAATGCAGCTTTAATGATCTGAAACAGACCCTAAAATTCACAATCTTCCAACATTATATGAGAGAAGCAAAACTGTTTTCCCTCAAAACCTATTTATAAATCCTAATCTAGGCCTAGTCTTTAAAGGAAGGAAACTTGGTCAGGGAAACTAAAGGCATCTCAGGAACTGTCCCTGGGCCACTGTCGTCCCCCAGACATTGAGGTTGACTTCAAGCCCGATGCTTGATGACATGACTGCTGTAGTTCATATACAGAGGTTATTTTTAGAGCCAAAAATTGTCATTTCCCAAAAGTAGAACCACAAGACGTCTCTTTGGACTGAAACGGTTTTGTACACTCAGACAACAGTAAATGTTCAGATCATGATGGTCTAACCTTCATTCCCTGAGGAAATAAGTAATATCGCCCGTACACGCTCACCCCGCGATCTTTGCCCTCTGTCAGTGGCCTTCATATAACTGAGATGATCCCTGTGGGAACCAAGTGGTGCTTTGGAGTTTCACAGATGTCTTCAAAGCAGTTCTTTCTTCCAGAAAAATACTCTTTTGTCCTTATGGCTTTTCACAATAGTTTAAAACAAATCCTCCACAAAGATAGTACCGGGGTCAGCCGCCTTCAGAGGGTAGTTGACTATCTACTTGTTGGCCTACAGGGATACCTTGCCTGCGCTTGCATCTCGTTGCCACACTTGGCAGGTTAGCCAGATCTGGCTGCTTCTTGGGGCTAGACTAAACTTGGCTTCAGCCTTGTGATCAAAACTGTCATTTATGGGGCCTTTGGTCCCTTCAACCAAGCTTCAATCTACTGTGTCTAGAGACCCTAAAGATGATTAATATTGGGCCTAGAACGGGAACACAGAGGCTAACCATTTTATCAGTACTCATCTAAGTCCGTACTCATCTAAGACTGGAGGAGGCTCACTAAGTTGCCCCAGGAACATCAGTCAACCTCTTTGTGTGTTAGTTGGGCCACACAACTTTAGGCTAGTTGGTTCTCCTTTGTAAAGATCAATTGTCTGCTTTCTCTTGGAGTTTACCTTGGGTTGTCAGGGCAGAGGCTCCCTCAATTGGAAGGAAACAGCAAGACCCTAATAAAGTAAAAACTGACAGCCAGTCACGGCCTATTGGTGCATCTGTCTAGTTGTCTAGCCTTGGTATATCCGGGGCTCCCTGGCAGGAATCCACTATTAATATACAAGCACAACAACAACTTCAGATGCGACCCGAGCTAAAGAGATAGGTGTTGGGAGAAGTGGAAAGTCTGTGAATGAATCCATTGTTAGTTCTGGGGTTGCCCATCCTCTCAATTAACAAGCACTCCGAGTGCTTATTCTGTCAGGCATTGTGGGAGCTAGCCCCTTGGCCAGGCTTTCTCCAAATGAAAGCTGGAATACAGAACTTTTCCTCTCATACCCCAGTTCAAGTCTTAACACCCTTCCCAAAGCTACTCTCAACAAGTCTTCAGTCTGAAGTGGACACGTCACTTCACCTCTCTCAGTCCCAATTTCTTGATTAGTACAATGAGGCCAGTAAATACCTGCCTGGTATGCTTGAGTGGATCAACTGAGAGATAAAAGGTGGATGTGCTTTTACTTAGAACAATAATGAAACATGGATAATCATGGCAGAGTAGCTAAGATTGCTTGAGGCCCTATTACATTCCACTGAAGGAGTCCTGGTGGCATACTGGTGACTCATTGGACTGTGATCTGCTAGGTCCATAATTCAAAACCACCAGCCACTGTGAGCGAGAAAATGGGGCTTTCTACCCCCATAAACAATTACAGTTTCAGAAACCCACAGGGCCTGTTCTACTCAGTCCTATACTATATGATCACTGTGAGTTGGAATCAACTCGATCGCAGTGAGTTTGATTTGAGGTTTTTAGAGGTTTTCTCTTTTTTTGGTGATCTGCGGAATGAGCACTGAAACCAAACCAATAACAAACTCACTGTCATCGAGTCAGTGCTAACTCATAGCAGCCCCACTGTGGGTTTCTGAGACTGTAACTTCTCTCCCGACTGAATGAACCCTCACCAGACTATAACTACATGTTGACACCTTAATCAAAATGCATCCTGTGCAGAGATTGATTATATATGTATATCCTTTTTAGTATACAATATATATAAATATATGATCATATGTGTCCTTGCTGTGTGCCAGATGCTCGACCCAGTGCTTTACATGGGTTACCTTGTTCAATCCACACAACAATGGAATATGACAGATAGGGAACAAGTACCATTATACCATTTAACAGGTAAGAAACCTAAAGTTCACAGATATTTGCTGTTGTTTGTTTCATTTTTTAAAAAGTTTTATTGGCCCTTCATCCACATATCATACAACTCAATAGTACGATCATATCAAGAGGAGTTGTACAATTTTTACCACAATTCCCTTTAGAACATTTTCTTCTTTCTTGTGCTCCTTGTTCTTAATGTAATTGTTTTTAATCGTGGCAAAAATATACACAACAAAACAGTCTCCTATTCAACAACTTCTACCTGGATAATTTAGTGCCACTGATTATACTCTTTGTATGGTACAACCATTATTGATAGTCTTTTCCAATTTATCCCACCACCATTGACATAAACTCAATGCCCCAAAGCAGATATTTTTTTGCACTCCATTTTCCAGTGGCAAGGTCTGTAAGCGATAGAGTCTATCTGTGATGTATCCATTGGCTCCTAACCACTAGGCTATGCCTCCTCTTAGAGCTGAGTAAGAGTGTTCAGTTCTAAGCTGCTGGTATTCTTGTTATACAGTTGCCTTGAGGCGGTAGATGACTTCTCACAAGCGCTTTGAGCCATTTCTACCGCTCCTGAGACCTTCCCTCTGAGGGGAGAGGTCCACAACAAAGTGGCTTTCATTTCATGCTGTTTGCGTCTTGCATGCCCTGCTTTGTTTGATGATCCAGACATGCTTCTTTTCCCAACTTCAAGTGCTACCTGAGCCACCGTAAACTAAGCATGGGGAAGAGGGGAGTGTGGGGGGGGTTGAGGGGGGGGAAGGAGAATCAAACAGGAAACTGGAAATGGAGGGAAAAGAGTGCACTGTGGGTGGGAGGGGAGGTGTGACCTGTGATGGTAGCAAGGGCCCACAGGAGTGCGTTGAGGGCAGATGTCCTTCTTGTATGTACTGTATGGAAGCCTCTACAAGTTCCCTTACTCTTCATTAGTAAATATCTCTTTGTGCATCTTAGTGCATAGATGTTTACTTTACTGGGGGCACATAGAAAAGTCTCCTCTTAGTCACCAGACAGCAACCCAGTCTTCTTTTTCGGTACTTTGATACGTGGCTGTGGAGTGTGAACCTGACTTACCTCATAAGAGATTTGTACTAAAGCCCTTCTCGATTGCTGCTCTGGCAGTTCCTGCTGCTGCTCTTTTCCTCGTCTTCCTCCAGAGCATCGTCCTTTTCCTCAGTAGCAAAGCTAAAAAGTGTTGCCAACATATTACCTTTCCCTATATTGTGCTAAGTGGCCAGTCATTCATTTCATGGATGTTTATTGAGCACTTACTTTGTACCAAGCCCTGTGCTCGAAACAGGTCATCCAAACATACTGTGAGCCCTTCTCTCGGTAGCTGTCAGTGGAGAAGGATGCACGAGGGAGTGTGTCATGATGAAAGGTGGGAATTGCTATGAAAGCAAGATAGGTGAGACTACCAAAGGTGCATGGTGCTATTTCGTGGAACCTTTCAGCAACCCCTCAAGTTACTATCATTCTCCCCATTTTACAGGTGAGGAAACAGGCTCAGAGAGGTTAAGTGGCTCACACCAAGTCACACCAGGAGGAAATTGGCTTGAGTAGAGATTCCCCTCCATGTTAGTCAGATTCCAAGGCTCGTGCTCTTCACTGCTATCCCTTATTGCACATGTATAGCATGTGAAGTGCCTCCACAGTCATTCAGGCTAGCCCGACACAGTTGGGTTCATCCTAGCTCCATCACAAGTTGGGGAGGTTGCAATTGTTTCCAGTTAGTTGTGGCTGTGGTTTGGGACAGTTATTCAAAGAAAGTGTGCACACACAGCAGAGGTCATGTGCCCAAGACCACGTGGATGCGTGCAGTGCATCAATACTAATGGCATACCAAGAAGGCTGGCATTCATTGGAGGCACCACATTTGTTTCCTATTCATGTATGCTACTCAAATAGAAACAGTAAAGCATGTATTTACATTGCTGTGGACATGGGAAGCCAGGCCCCCCCAAAAAACATTCCTTCCAGGTTGTATCAAGCTGAGCATCCAGATCGTTGACAATCCATTTGGTCAGCCTAGCCTAACAGCTTTCTATAATAAAAGGTGAAGAGAGAGAGAGAGAAGTTGCCCTAGACAAACCACATGATACCCTCAAACTTTGTAGCAAGCCTCATATCTGTCGTTTCTGTTTGGTTACTTATTCTTGATTTTTTTTTAAATGCCAAAGAGCTTAAAATCAAGAAAAAACTTTAGCTGTGGTATCAGCAGTCATGGAATTTTTTTGTTCATCCTAACCAGCTGTCTAAAGCTTTTCAAAAACAAACCTGTTTATGATGAGATCGTTTGGTTACTTAAGATGCAGTAAATGCCAAGTTTGAGGAAAACAAGCAAGAGGCATCCGCTGACTTGGAAGGGATCCAGTCCTCTTCTTCCCCTCGCAGCCCTCCCACCCATTGCAGAAAGGCTTTCTTTCCAAGCATTAGTTAATGACTCAAACCCATGGCCAACACATTGCTTTTTTCGTACGGCAACTGACCCTGTAGGACAGAGTCGAACTGCCCCTTTGGCTCTCCAAGGCTGTCATCTTTATTTTTAAATTTTAATAAATCATTTCATTAGGGGATCTCAAAGCTCATATAACAACCCATACACCAATTGTATCAAGCATATTTGTACATATGTTGCCATCATCATTTCCAAAACATTTTCTTTCTACTTGAGTCTGTGATATCAGCTCCTTTTCCTCGCTCCTTCTGACCCTTGTGAACCCTTGATAATTTACAAATTATTTTTATTTTCATATTTTATACTGCCCACTGCCTCCCTCCACCCAAATTTCTGTTGTTTTCCCCCCTGCTGGGGGGAGGGGTTTGTATGTTGACCATTGCAATTGGTTCCCCCTTTCTCCCCCCACTTTCCCCCTCATGGTATCACGCCACTCTCATTATTTGTCCTGAGGGATTTATCTATCCTGGATTCAAGAGCTCTTATCTGTACCAGAGTACATGCTCTAGTCTAGCCAGATTTGTAAGATATAACTGAGGTCATGATAGTTGTGTCTACATATGGTCTCCATTCTGACCTCTCCTCGTTCACATTCACATGGTTGTTTGTTTGGGGTCTTCTGAGACCTGATACCTGATCCCATTGACACCTCATGATAGCATGGATTGATGTGGTTTTTTTCCATGTGGCCTGTGGTGCTTCCCTGCTAGATGGCCACTTGTTTAACTTCAAGCCTTTAAGACCCCAGATCTTATCTTGTAATAGCCAGGCACCATCAGCTTTCTTCACCACATTAGCCTATATACCCATTTTATCTTCAGAATGCCAGGTTATTAGAACAAAGTGTTCTTGCGTTCAGGGAGGACTTGAGTGTAGGCCCAATGTCCATCTGCTACCTTAATACTTAACCTATAAATATACGTACATAGACCTATATCCCTATCATTACATAGTAACATATTTACATATGTACATGCCTGTATTTAGACCTCTATAAATGTCTTTTCCCTCCTAGTTCTTTCCTTTTACTTCCCTCCTGTCCCACTATCATGTATGACCTTCATTCAGCTCTCTGTACCTCACAGCTACATTGCACTTGATCGAACCCCACCAAGCATTCTGTGCCCTCCTCACCATCAATTTTAGATCACTTGTTGTTCCCTTGTCCCTGCGTTTGTTGGCTCCCCTTACTTTTCCCCCAACTCCTCCTCTCCCCTGCCCCCGGGAACCATTGTTCCCCTTGTTTTCTCCTCGGGATTGATTTTCCTGCCTATTTCATATAGATAGACATGACAGGAAAAAAGGGGAAATAGTCTATGAATAGTTCCAGATATGTCTGCTGACCCTTATTAATGTTTTCTGATCGGGTTTGATGCAGTGGCAAGCCCTGCCCCCCGAGTCCAAAGTCTAGTTTCAGGATTCCTCGAGTACTTTGTTGCTTTGCTCCCCTTGCTGCTCTTTTGTGCTCCCTTCGTGTCATGCCCTGGTGTGGAAGGGTCTGACCAGGCACAATTCCCACACTGTGTCTCCAGTGCTGCCCCTGTTGCACTGTGGGTCAGTAAAAGGACATCATATCTTGTGGTGGGGTCAACCTTACGGTCCTCTCTGTGTTTTGGCTGCTCCAAGAGGGAATGTCGTCCTTGAAGCTTGGTGGGCTAGGGGGCTGTCTACTTTCTCTCTCTTTCCCTCTTAGTTTGCTTCCGTGTGATCTGGGATGACCTGCCACTGTATCTTCAGTGCTGTCCTCTGTAGTGCATTCTCCAGGGGAGGGGTGGGGGTCGACTTAGCTGGGATAGGGGCTGGCCTGGCCTTATAAACCTCTCTGTCAGTTCACTGTTTCAAGACAGTATGTTGCCCTCCATGCTTGGCACACTAAGTTGGGGTCTGTTCCCTCTCTCCCTTTCCTGTGGAGAATTAAACAGTACCCTCCCCATGGTGGATTAGTTCCCTTTACCCGCCCCCAATTCTTTCATGTTTCCCTCCCCCCTTTTTTTCTTATCTCCCCACCCCTCTTCCTCCCCTTCTTCATGTTGTTGAGCTGTATGTATCACTGGGCTTGGTCTGTCTCCTAAGGTTGCCATCTTTAGAGAAACAGACTGCCGGGTCTTTCTTCCCTGGACCAACAGATGGGTTCAACCTTTCTGTTAGCAGCTGAGGAGTCTGAAGGGCGCAAAATGAATCAAACTCAATCTCAAACCTCAAAAGGCCTGGTAGATGATATAGATACAGTATCGATATGGTAGTGCAAACAATCCCAGGTTATAAGTGTCCGATTGAGGTACGTCCAGTAGTTACAAAGCAGCCTCTATAAAGTCTTGTTGTTGCTGTTGTTGGGTGCCATCAAGCCTGGTCCAACTCATAGCAACCCCTATGTACAACAAAGGAAACCCTGCTTGGTTGTGCACTATCTTCACAGTTGTTATGTTTGAGATCATTGTTGCAGAAACTGTCAATCCATCCCATGGAGGGCCTTTCTCTCTTTCATTGCCCCTCTATTCGACCAAGCAGTTCTCCAGGAACTGGTTTCTCCTTACATGCCCAAAGCACACAAGACACAGTCTGCTCATCCTTGCCTCGAAAGAGCATTCTGACTGTACTTCTTCTAAGACAGAGGTGTTTGGCTTTGTGGCAGTCCATTGTACTTTCAATATATTTCACCAAAACACAATTAAAATGCTCAATCTATAGATGCGCTCAAAGTATGGGCCTTTCGGTTAGCAACAATATATTTAACCACTGCGCCACCAGGACTCCTAGTTAATGGCTAGTGTCTAAGAGATGCATTGGAAGTTCTCTGAGGTAAATGCAATCCAGATGGCCACAAGGTTAAATGAAGGCCCCGTTGGTGGATGTCATTACATTTTCTTGCACTGGATTTGGTAGCGGCACACTTTTTTTTTTGGTAATCAGTTGGCTCTCCTTTACTCTGATTTGGTCAGTTCTTGACCCCTCCCTGAGCCTGTGTCCCTCCTTGCTGTGGGAAATGGTGATGGGAGCCTTTGCAGTTACACATAATGGTGGTGCAGATTTGGGGATTACATGAAAGAATGCATGTTTCAAACCCTAGCACAGTGTGTGGCTGATAAAATTCCTAACTTTGCAATCAAGATAATTCCAAGAGGCACGTTATTTATGCCATATAGGCAGATCAAGAGTGGCTGCTCTCACTGGTCTAATTTCAACATATTTGAGCCCTCTAAGAACAACAAGTATGTTCTTTGATCTCTCTTCTCCCGTCGATCAAGCACGAAAAGAGCGTTGGCCAAATGGCATCATCCCACATTGAAGTGCCCTTTTGTAATCTGGGTTATGCTTTTAAGAGCTTAAAATTGCTATATTTCTTAAAAGTCTGCTGGGTTTTTTCCTCTTATACAATGTTTCTAATTTTCTTTAGCGACCAGCCTGGGCTTTTGGTTTCCCTTTATCAGATAACCCTGAGTACCTGTTCCAAGGCTGACATCCAGTTTTCCCTTTCCAATCAAAGGAGGTCAGCCACCTCTACACAGTGTTATTTTCCTTAACTACAAAAACGAAAAGTCAGGGTAGCCACACCTGAGTGAAAAAGAAATCATCAGGTTGCATTTGCTGTAAAACAAGGATGATTTGAAAACATGCATTAAAATTCAGACTCACTGGATGCTACATTGGGCTTTGGCCAACACTGATTTCAGGGGGCTCCAGGGAAAATGACGAACACTGGAACAGTCTTTCCACTAAGTTAAAAAGCTGGAGGGCTCGAATCCACCTGAAGGCCTTAGAATCCAGGCCTGGTAGTTTACTTCTGAAAGATCACAGCCATTGAAAACGCTACGGAGAAATTCTAACCAGGCAGGCATGGCTTGTTTTTAGTTTGAACCCACTTTATGCCAGCAAGCAGGTGATGTTTGTAAGTTGAAGATTTACTTCCAGGGTATATGAAAAGGTGATTTCCCTCTGACCCAAACTCACTGTCAACAGGTTGATGCTGACTTACAGCGACCCTATAGGACAGTGTAGAACTGCCCCTGTGGGTTTCTGAGACTGTAACTCCTTATAGGAGTAGAAAGCCTAGTCTTTATCCTGCAGAGTGGGCTGGTGGTTTCGAACTGCTGACTGTATGGTTAGCAACCCAATAACATATAATCCACTGTGCCACCAGGGCTCCCCCACATTGACCCAGTAACCCTATTGATGAGAAACTAAGAAAACATTCCCATTTAGAGAAAAGAGTGAAGTGAATGTTTCTGATGATCACATTATCATATATTGAAACCAAAGAACTGGAAGCAAGTTGTCACTGTAGTTGTCGCTGGGTGGGCTCCGGTTGGTTGTGACTCAGAGATGCAACTCAATCAATGGGATACCGTGGAATTGTCTCATTGAATCTGCTTGGACGCAGATCACCAGATCTTTATCCTGCCACTGGGTAGTTTCAAACCAATCCCTTTGTGGTAGCAGCTGAGGACTTAAATATTGTGCCTCAAGGCTTCCAGAAGCCATTTAAATATCCATTAAACGTTTGGAAATGGTCAAGTAAAGTTTAGAGGATCCCTCCACAGCCCTGTGCTAGATGCTTTAGCACATCTGAACCATGACATTTATCAAACTGGATGCAGAGGTTCGGGAAAGTATTTGCCTTATTTCACATGAAGGTTTAGGGAGATGAGCCTACTTAAGAATACAAATTAATCAGGTAGAAAAGCTGGGATTCTAAGTCAAGCCAATCTGGTCCCAAAGTTCAAATTCAACAATTTAAAAATAATTAGCTTTTTCAAAAGCATACCTTTGAAAATATTTCTTAGAGTATGGGGATGCCTTTTTTTAACCTTAAATTTTATTTTTATTGTGAATTAGGTGAAGGCTTACAGAGCAGATAATCAGTTTTACTGATGTCAACATGCCATACATATTTTTTTTGGCAATTCATTGGATACAAGGGAATTGGGTTTAGTTTGTTTGTTTTATCATTGTGTTAGTCTGGGTAGACTAGAGAAACAAATACATTAACAACATTCATTTTCATCATTTCACACAGGAATAACCAAAGACAACTTCTAGGAATCAAAACTTTAAATTCCCATGTTCTGTCCAGATAACAACATGGTGAACTGTACAACCATATCTGAGCTCTGCTAGCCAAAGAAGAAAACCTACCATGAGACAGAGGCCAAACAAGCATCTATCTCCATCTTTATGATTTGTTTCTCTAGTACCCCACTCCCAAAGTACCATAATGTGTTAGTCCAGGTAGACTATAGAAACAAATTCATAGGTACTCATACGTGTATGAGAAAGACCTTTATATACAAGAATATTGAATATTGAGAAAACATCCCATCCCAGTCCAGATCAAGCCCCATAAGTCTGATGTTAGCCCATGTGTCCAATACCAGTCTCTGAATTCCTCTTCAGACTCACGCAACATATGCAATGATGCAGAAATGCATGAAGTTTGTAGGCCAGTGGATGGAAAGTCTTGTGGATCCAGTGATGGTGAAAGCATCTCAGCACTGCCGTGGGTCTCCATGTGGCTTCTCCAGCTCCAAGACCTTGGCCCCATCAGTGTGTAGCTCCATGTGGCTTGTCAACAGGAAAAGTAATGTGCTCCACCTCCTGCGAGCTATTTATCTCCTTAGCACCTCCAAATGAGGTCATCAAGCTGTGACCTGGTTGACAGGCTAAACTCTATCCCTTCACTCTTATGTCTCAAGTTGACACCAGATTATGTAACTACCACATTGGTTATGTGGTTTTCCTTGTTTAACTTTTCGTGTTTAACTATGTGATCCTTGGGTACTTATAATATTAGACCCTACAATAGAAATGGATTGTTTAGGTGACTCTGCTAGTCTAGTGTGACTAAAGCATAAGGTTGTAAGGAGGGGCATTTCTTTAGAAAAAACTGGGATGTGAAAATTCTTGTGCACCTCCTGCTAAGGAGGGCATGTTCTCTCTACTGAAAGTCATGTGGGGTGATGCAGTGAAATGATCAAACCTGGGTTTTAAAAGCCTTGGCCTTTAAAAGAACAGGATAGTGTTCTTTGAAAATGGCAAAAAATTCATCAGAAGCAGTGGGTACCTAAAGTTACCTTCCATTATATGTGCAAATGCCTATTTTCTTTCTATGAAGTGAATGTTCCGTCTGAAAGATGTTGTAAAAATGAAAGAAGAAATGAGAAACATACAACATTGTGAATTGTGTGTCACTAGCTGAATTAATATCATGGCCAAATCATAAGTTCTCACTTTAACTGTGCCCCCTCAAAATATGTATTATAAAATGCTAACCTCTGTGCCTGCGGCTCTAATTTCTTTCGGAAATGGGTCATCTGTGCCATGTTACTGAGGCAGGATTAGGGTTGGTTCGAGCTCTTTTGAGATATAAAAAAAGCCTGGAGTCCATCACTTTTGAGATATAAAAGATTAAACGAGATAGGGGAAGATCGATGCTAGGCCACATGGAGATCTCAAAGGAGCCAGGACGCAGAAATTAAAGAGGCAAAGACACAGAGAGAAAGCCTTCTAGAGCAGGCACCCTGAATTCAGACTTCTAGCCTCCTAAACTCTGATAAGATTAACCTTTGTTTGCTGAAGTCACTTGTGGCATTTCTGTGATTGCAGTGCTAGAGAATTGAGGCACAGGTCATCCATCTTTCAACTCATCTTTGGGGATTCCACGCCTCTTTGACTTTTGCATTCACAATAGTTTTCCAAGTTTGGGTTGCCTTTGTTAAAATGTGAGGGTTAGGTTCATTAGCAGATGTCTGAGTAAAAGTATATAAAAAGTATGCTATAATCCTTCTTCAATGCTGAGGTTCTTGACAATCAGGAGCAACTAAGAACTAAAGAGTTAACCTCACTGGCAGTTTTAAAGACTTTTTTTTTAACTTCACTTTAAAAAAAATACTGAACTACCAGATAATACTGTGAGCATTGTACATGAGGTTAGAAAATGGCCTCTCAGAGATTAGCTACAGGTCTTAGCCAGGGCCATCCAAAAGGGTTCAGCGACTCATTCACAACTTCTTGTACCATTAATCTGTGCTTTCCCTTTCTCCTCTGTGTGGAAGTACTTTGTAAAAAATTAAAGTTGCCGTGTCGATTCCTTTTACTTCAGTTGGATAGTGGATTTATTGATTGCTTGCTATGTGTTGAGCACTACCTTAAATGCTGTGAGGTTCAAAGATGACTTAGACTCAGCCCCGGGGCAGCTCACAGACTGGTAGTGGAAAGAAGTCATATACAAAGAAATAATACCAGGTTGCATTCAAAAATTGCTAAGTAGGAGGTACAGATAAGGGTGTGATGATGGTAGAGGGAGAGAGAGAGAGAGTTGTTATGTCTGTCTGAGATAGACAGAAAGGCTTTATTAAGGAAATGACATTTGAGCTTGGCTTTCCAGCGAAAGAAACCAAGAACAACTCATAGTAGGCGTTTGGTGAAGGACAGATACCTAACCACAAATTCACCTAATATGAAAACTTTAAATTCTCATGGTCCATGTAATATGCAAAGGATGTCCTCTGAAAATAAACTAAATATGCTTAGGTCAAAATCAGTTGTCCTATAAAAATCATGGTAACGAAGAAGGGTGAGGGCAATTGGGGTCAAGCTAAAGTGATGTTTATGGTCTAGGCTAGCAGTTCTCAGAGAATGAATGTAAAATCCAGGAAGCCACGAGGTCAAACCATTATCTGCTTTTTTCACTATGTTGATATTTGCACTCTTAGTGCCATAGCAGGAATTAAGGCAGTATCGCCAAATGGTATTAGTAATCATTGAATAATATTCTTCACAGGCACGCATTTGTAGGGGAGGTGGGAAGGTAGGGGGACCAAGGCAATTTCACTTAAGAATTATTACTTTTGTAAACCTCAACTCTTGAGTTCCCCTTTTAAAACATTCTCTGTTACAATGTACATACTTTTAAGTATTGATGCTGCAAAAATGTGTGTCTCGAGGAAAACACTTGTGTGACTACCTGAGTTGCAAGCTAAACTAGGCTCTTTCTTCATGCAACGCCTATTTCATTTGAAAGAAGTAATTGTTAACAATGCAACCATATAAACTGTGCTTATGTAGACCCAAGGATTTGCTAGATATTTTCCTGAAAAAGTACAAAGTGACCTTGTCAGTTCATAGAAAACAACTGACAGCATTTATTGGTAATGATCACATTTGAACTTTCAAGAGAAACTTAAAATATGGAAAACTTTTTACCAGTCACATGAGTATCCCAGTATTTAAAAAAAAAGAAAGGTGTTAATATTTGGAAGACCTGCATAACTCACTCAGTAAACCAATATTTTCCATATAACCCATGCATGATCACGCAAAGGTTCAATCAGGACTTAAATATAGTGGTGTATAAAGACTTCATGTATGTAGCTTTCTGTTTTGCATTGCAACTAAACTTTCCAACTTAATTCAATTTGTGTGTAGTTTTAAAGAAAATGTACATAATTATCTGAAAAGGTTGTTAAAATACATCTCTTTCCAACTCCATGTCTGTGAGAGGCTGAATTTTCTCTATTTCAATGGAAAAGGCTGTGTAAGAATATATTGATATGATTGGGTGCTAACAAGTTGATTTCCAACACTTGGAAACCCCATGTGAGAGAACAAAACTACCTTAGAAGATGTTCTAGGCTGTACTCTTTAGGGCCAACAGGACTCTTTTAATTAGTTCCTTCAAGAATATTAAAAGTACAATATAAAAGGACAAACAAATCTAGCTTGCAAGACTTGAGTGCACCTTCAAGGCAAGGATGGCAAAATTTCATCGTACATACGTTGGACATTTTCTCAAGAAAGACCAGTTCCTGAAGAGGAGCATCACGCTTGGTAAAGTGGAGAGGCAGCAACAAAGAAGGCTCTCAAGGAGATGGATTAACACAGTGGCTGCAACAATGGACTTCAACCTAAGAGCAGTTGCGAGGCTGGCACAGGACTGGGCAGTGTTTTCTTCTGTTGTGCATGGCGTTGCTATGGGTTGGAACCAACATGATAATACAGAACTACAACAATCTTTAGGGGAGTCGATCACCAGGTCATTGTCCTTTGAAGCTGCTGAGTAGGTTTGAACCACCTACCTATTAACCACTGTGGCAACAGCACTACTTAGAATCTATCCATTCTCTTTGAGTTTTAGCAACAAAAACTCTGAAGGTGCAAGATCAGGGCTGTAGGGTGAATGAGTAAGTTTTCCCAATGGATGTCTCCTAGGATGGGCCCCTGCTATCCTTGAATAATGAGCAAGTGTGTTGTCGTGATGGAAAGAAATTTCTGGGTACACCTTTCCTGGCCTTTTTCTCACTAATGCAAATTTTAAATTTTCTTAAAATGTCTTCATTATAAGCAAGCCCCTGTGGTCAACCTGTGTGCCTTGAGAAAATGTATCAAGGTAACCTGTCCGGAATCCTCAACACTCTCGGCATCACCTTTGAGTTGACTTCTCTCCCTTAAAATGAACTGGCCCAGCAGATCCCTTCAGGAGCCACTGTGTGGCTTGGACTTTTTTTAAGGCATCCTAAGGAAACTAAGACAGTATATGACTAAGAAAACTTGTCTGTAGCAACCCACTGATGACAGGTGCATGTTTAAACACGTTTTGTTTGGAATAAACCCGTGCATGTATGAACTGGAATCCTAGTAGTGACACTTTTTTATTTGCCCCTGTATTATCTACCGCAATGGAACATTATTTTTAAAGCATTTAAAAGCTCTTCTTGTTGTGACACATGGTACATTGCAATTAATCACATCGTTTTCATTTAAAATTATATAAAAGAACACTATTTTCATTTCATGGGAAGCATTTGTGGTTCTAATTTTGTGAGTGGGCTTCTATAGGGATCTTTTCTGAGCAGTTCTTAACTCCCCCTACAGCAAAGGTTTCCTGAGGCATAAACACTATGGCATAGGAAGATCTGATGCAATATCTATTCTGCCTAGAGGGTGGT
>NW_027458874.1:0-43595 GCF_050624435.1 Tenrec ecaudatus
CCTGAAGGCGAGGGGAGCCCTAGCCTTAGCCTAGGGGAGCCTAAAGCCTAGGGGTGCCCTAGCCTGAAGGCTAGGTGAGCCCTAGCCTTAGCCTAGGGGAGCCTAAAGCCTAGGGGTGCCCTAGCCTGAAGGCTAGGGGAGCCCTAGCCTTAGCCTAGGGGAGCCTAAAGCCTAGGGGTGCCCTAGCCTGAAGGCTAGGGGAGCCCTAGCCTTAGCCTAGGGGAGCCTAAAGCCTAGGGGTGCCCTAGCCTGAAGGCTAGGGGAGACCTAGCCTTAGCCTAGGGGAGCCTAAAGCCAAGGGGTGCCCTAGCCTGAAGGCTAGGGGAGCCCTAGCCTTAGCCTAGGGGAGCCCTAGCCTGAAGCCTAGGGCTGCCCTAGCCTGAAGGCTAGGGGAGCCCTAGCCTTAGCCTAGGGGAGCCCTAGCCTGAAGCCTAGGGGTGCCCTAGCCTGAAGGCTAGGGGAGCCCTAGCCTTAGCCTAGGGGAGCCTAAAGCCTAGGGGTGCCCCAGCCTGAAGGCTAGGGGAGCCCTAGCCTTAGCCTAGGGGAGCCCTAGCCTAAAGCCTAGGGTTGCCCCAACCTGAAGGCTAGGGGAGCCCTAGCCTTAGCCTAGGGGAGCCCTAGCCTAAAGCCTAGGGGTGCCCCAGCCTGAAGGCTAGGGGAGCCTTAGCCTTAGCCTAGGGGAGCCCTAGCCTAAAGCCTAGGGGTGCCCTAGCCTGAAGGCTAGGGGAGCCCTAGCCTTAGCCTAGGGGAGCCCTAGCCTAAATCCTAGGGGTGCCCTAGCCTGAAGGCTAGGGGAGCCCTAGCCTTAGCCTAGGGGAGCCCTAGCCTAAAGCCTAGGGGTGCCCTAGCCTGAAGGCTAGGGGAGACCTAGCCTTAGCCTAGGAGAGCCTAAAGCCTAGGGGTGCCCTAGCGTGAAGGCTAGGGGAGCCCTAGCCTTAGCCTAGGGGAGCCCTAGCCTAAAGCCTAGGGGTGCACTAGCCTGAAGGCTAGGGGAGCCCTAGCCTTAACCTAGGGGAGCCCTTGCCTAAAGCCTAGGGGTGCCCCGGCCTGAAGGCTAGGGGAGCCCTAGCCTTAGCCTAGGGGAGCCCTAGCCTAAAGCCTAGGGGTGCCCTAGCCTGAAGGCTATGGGAGCCCTAGCCTTAGCCCAGGGGAGCCCTAGCCTAAAGCCTAGGGGTGCCCTAGCCTGAAGGCTAGGGGAGCCCTAGCCTTAGCCTAGGGGAGCCCTAGCCTAAAGCCTAGGGGTGCCCCGGCCTGAAGGCTAGGGGAGCCCTAGCCTTAGCCTAGGGGAGCCCTAGCCTAAAGCCTAGGGGTGCCCTGGCCTGAAGGCTAGGGGAGCCCTAGCCTTAGCCTAGGGGAGCCCTAGCCTAAAGCCTAGGGGTGCCTTAGCCTGAAGGCTAGGGGAGCCCTAGCCTTAGCCTAGGGGAGCCCTAGCCTAAAGCCTAGGGGTGCCCTAGCCTGAAGGCTAGGGGAGCCCTAGCCTTAGCCTAGGGGAGCCCTAGCCTAAAGCCTAGGGGTGCCCTAGCCTGAAGGCTAGGGGAGCCCTAGCCTTAGCCTAGGGGAGCCCTAGCCTAAAGCCTAGGGGTGCCCTAGCCTGAAGGCTAGGGGAGCCCTAGCCTTAGCCTAGGGGAGCCCTAGCCTAAAGCCTAGGGGTGCACTAGCCTGAAGGCTAGGGGAGCCCTAGCCTTAGCCTAGGGGAGCCCTAGCCTACATCCTAGGGTTGCCCTAGCCTGAAGGCTAGGGGAGCCCTAGCCTTAGCCTAGGGGAGCCCTAGCCTAAAGCCTAGGGGTGCCCTAGCCTGAAGGCTAGGGGAGCCCTATCCTTAGCCTAGGGGAGCCTAAAGACTAGGGGTGCCCTAGCCTGAAGGTTAGGGGAGCCCTAGCCTTAGCCTAGGGGAACCTAAAGACTAGGGGTGCCCTAGCCTGAAGGCTAGGGGAGCCCTAGCCTTCGCCTAGGGGAGCCTAAAGCCTAGGTGTGCCCTAGCCTGAAGGCTAGGGGAGCCCTAGCCTTAGCCTAGGGGAGCCTAAAGCCTAGGGGTGCCCTAGCCTGAAGGCTAGGGGAGCCCTAGCCTTAGCCTAGGGAGCCCTAGCCTAAAACCTAGGGGTGCCCTAGCCTGAAGGCTAGGGGAGCCCTAGCCTTAGCCTAGGGGAGCCCTAGCCTAAAGCCTAGGGGTGACCTAGCCTGAAGGCTAGGGGAGCCCTAGCCTTAGCCTTGGGGAGCCTAAAGCCTAGGGGTGCCCTAGCCTGAAGGCGAGGGGAGCCCAAGCCTTAGCCTAGGGGAGCCTAAAGCCTAGGGGTGCCCTAGCCTGAAGGCTAGGTGAGCCCTAGCCTTAGCCTAGGGGAGCCTAAAGCCTAGGGGTGCCCTAGCCTGAAGGCTAGGGGAGCCCTAGCCTTAGCCTAGGGGAGCCTAAAGCCTAGGGGTGCCCTAGCCTGAAGGCTAGGGGAGCCCTAGCCTTAGCCTAGGGGAGCCTAAAGCCTAGGGGTGCCCTAGCCTGAAGGCTAGGGGAGACCTAGCCTAAGCCTAGGGGAGCCTAAAGCCAAGGGGTGCCCTAGCCTGAAGGCTAGGGGAGCCCTAGCCTTAGCCTAGGGGAGCCCTAGCCTGAAGCCTAGGGCTGCCCTAGCCTGAAGGCTAGGGGAGCCCTAGCCTTAGCCTAGGGGAGCCCTAGCCTGAAGCCTAGGGGTGCCCTAGCCTGAAGGCTAGGGGAGCCCTAGCCTTAGCCTAGGGGAGCCTAAAGCCTAGGGGTGCCCCAGCCTGAAGGCTAGGGGAGCCCTAGTCTTAGCCTAGGGGAGCCCTAGCCTAAAGCCTAGGGTTGCCCCAACCTGAAGGCTAGGGGAGCCCTAGCCTTAGCCTAGGGGAGCCCTAGCCTAAAGCCTAGGGGTGCCCCAGCCTGAAGGCTAGGGGAGCCTTAGCCTTAGCCTAGGGGAGCCCTAGCCTAAAGCCTAGGGGTGCCCTAGCCTGAAGGCTAGGGGAGCCCTAGCCTTAGCCTAGGGGAGCCCTAGCCTAAATCCTAGGGGTGCCCTAGCCTGAAGGCTAGGGGAGCCCTAGCCTTAGCCTAGGGGAGCCCTAGCCTAAAGCCTAGGGGTGCCCTAGCCTGAAGGCTAGGGGAGACCTAGCCTTAGCCTAGGAGAGCCTAAAGCCTAGGGGTGCCCTAGCGTGAAGGCTAGGGGAGCCCTAGACTTAGCCTAGGGGAGCCCTAGCCTAAAGCCTAGGGGTGCACTAGCCTGAAGGCTAGGGGAGCCCTAGCCTTAACCTAGGGGAGCCCTTGCCTAAAGCCTAGGGGTGCCCCGGCCTGAAGGCTAGGGGAGCCCTAGCCTTAGCCTAGGGGAGCCCTAGCCTAAAGCCTAGGGGTGCCCTAGCCTGAAGGCTATGGGAGCCCTAGCCTTAGCCCAGGGGAGCCCTAGCCTAAAGCCTAGGGGTGCCCTAGCCTGAAGGCTAGGGGAGCCCTAGCCTTAGCCTAGGGGAGCCCTAGCCTAAAGCCTAGGGGTGCCCTAGCCTGAAGGCTAGGGGAGCCCTAGCCTTAGCCCAGGGGAGCCCTAGCCTAAAGCCTAGGGGTGCCCTAGCCTGAAGGCTATGGGAGCCCTAGCCTTAGCCCAGGGGAGCCCTAGCCTAAAGCCTAGGGGTGCCCTAGCCTGAAGGCTAGGGGAGCCCTAGCCTTAGCCTAGGGGAGCCCTAGCCTAAAGCCTAGGGGTGCCCCGGCCTGAAGGCTAGGGGAGCCCTAGCCTTAGCCTAGGGGAGCCCTAGCCTAAAGCCTAGGGGTGCCCTGGCCTGAAGGCTAGGGGGGCCCTAGCCTTAGCCTAGGGGAGCCCTAGCCTAAAGCCTAGGGGTGCCTTAGCCTGAAGGCTAGGGGAGCCCTAGCCTTAGCCTAGGGGAGCCCTAGCCTAAAGCCTAGGGGTGCCCTAGCCTGAAGGCTAGGGGAGCCCTAGCCTTAGCCTAGGGGAGCCCTAGCCTAAAGCCTAGGGGTGCCCTAGCCTGAAGGCTAGGGGAGCCCTAGCCTTAGCCTAGGGGAGCCCTAGCCTAAAGCCTAGGGGTGCCCTAGCCTGAAGGCTAGGGGAGCCCTAGCCTTAGCCTAGGGGAGCCCTAGCCTAAAGCCTAGGGGTGCCCTAGCCTGAAGGCTAGGGGAGCCCTAGCCTTAGCCTAGGGGAGCCCTAGCCTACATCCTAGGGTTGCCCTAGCCTGAAGGCTAGGGGAGCCCTAGCCTTAGCCTAGGGGAGCCCTAGCCTAAAGCCTAGGGGTGCCCTAGCCTGAAGGCTAGGGGAGCCCTATCCTTAGCCTAGGGGAGCCTAAAGACTAGGGGTGCCCTAGCCTGAAGGTTAGGGGAGCCCTAGCCTTAGCCTAGGGGAACCTAAAGACTAGGGGTGCCCTAGCCTGAAGGCTAGGGGAGCCCTAGCCTTCGCCTAGGGGAGCCTAAAGCCTAGGTGTGCCCTAGCCTGAAGGCTAGGGGAGCCCTAGCCTTAGCCTAGGGGAGCCTAAAGCCTAGGGGTGCCCTAGCCTGAAGGCTAGGGGAGCCCTAGCCTTAGCCTAGGGAGCCCTAGCCTAAAACCTAGGGGTGCCCTAGCCTGAAGGCTAGGGGAGCCCTAGCCTTAGCCTAGGGGAGCCCTAGCCTAAAGCCTAGGGGTGACCTAGCCTGAAGGCTAGGGGAGCCCTAGCCTTAGCCTTGGGGAGCCTAAAGCCTAGGGGTGCCCTAGCCTGAAGGCGAGGGGAGCCCTAGCCTTAGCCTAGGGGAGCCTAAAGCCTAGGGGTGCCCTATCCTGAAGGCTAGGTGAGCCCTAGCCTTAGCCTAGGGGAGCCTAAAGCCTAGGGGTGCCCTAGCCTGAAGGCTAGGGGAGCCCTAGCCTTAGCCTAGGGGAGCCTAAAGCCTAGGGGTGCCCTAGCCTGAAGGCTAGGGGAGCCCTAGCCTTAGCCTAGGGGAGCCTAAAGCCTAGGGGTGCCCTAGCCTGAAGGCTAGGGGAGACCTAGCCTTAGCCTAGGGGAGCCTAAAGCCAAGGGGTGCCCTAGCCTGAAGGCTAGGGGAGCCCTAGCCTTAGCCTAGGGGAGCCCTAGCCTGAAGCCTAGGGGTGCCCTAGCCTGAAGGCTAGGGGAGCCCTAGCCTTAGCCTAGGGGAGCCTAAAGCCTAGGGGTGCCCCAGCCTGAAGGCTAGGGGAGCCCTAGTCTTAGCCTAGGGGAGCCCTAGCCTAAAGCCTAGGGTTGCCCCAACCTGAAGGCTAGGGGAGCCCTAGCCTTAGCCTAGGGGAGCCCTAGCCTAAATCCTAGGGGTGCCCTAGCCTGAAGGCTAGGGGAGCCCTAGCCTTAGCCTAGGGGAGCCCTAGCCTAAAGCCTAGGGGTGCCCTAGCCTGAAGGCTAGGGGAGACCTAGCCTTAGCCTAGGAGAGCCTAAAGCCTAGGGGTGCCCTAGCGTGAAGGCTAGGGGAGCCCTAGACATAGCCTAGGGGAGCCCTAGCCTAAAGCCTAGGGGTGCACTAGCCTGAAGGCTAGGGGAGCCCTAGCCTTAACCTAGGGGAGCCCTTGCCTAAAGCCTAGGGGTGCCCCGGCCTGAAGGCTAGGGGAGCCCTAGCCTTAGCCTAGGGGAGCCCTAGCCTAAAGCCTAGGGGTGCCCTAGCCTGAAGGCTATGGGAGCCCTAGCCTTAGCCCAGGGGAGCCCTAGCCTAAAGCCTAGGGGTGCCCTAGCCTGAAGGCTAGGGGAGCCCTAGCCTTAGCCTAGGGGAGCCCTAGCCTAAAGCCTAGGGGTGCCCTAGCCTGAAGGCTAGGGGAGCCCTAGCCTTAGCCTAGGGGAGCCCTAGCCTAAAGCCTAGGGGTGCCCCGGCCTGAAGGCTAGGGGAGCCCTAGCCTTAGCCTAGGGGAGTCCTAGCCTAAAGCCTAGGGGTGCCCTGGCCTGAAGGCTAGGGGAGCCCTAGCCTTAGCCTAGGGGAGCCCTAGCCTAAAGCCTAGGGGTGCCCTGGCCTGAAGGCTAGGGGAGCCCTAGCCTTAGCCTAGGGGAGCCCTAGCCTAAAGCCTAGGGGTGCCTTAGCCTGAAGGCTAGGGGAGCCCTAGCCTTAGCCTAGGGGAGCCCTAGCCTAAAGCCTAGGGGTGCCCTAGCCTGAAGGCTAGGGGAGCCCTAGCCTTAGCCTAGGGGAGCCCTAGCCTAAAGCCTAGGGGTGCCCTAGCCTGAAGGCTAGGGGAGCCCTAGCCTTAGCCTAGGGGAGCCCTAGCCTAAAGCCTAGGGGTGCCCTAGCCTGAAGGCTAGGGGAGCCCTAGCCTTAGCCTAGGGGAGCCCTAGCCTAAAGCCTAGGGGTGCCCTAGCCTGAAGGCTAGGGGAGCCCTAGCCTTAGCCTAGGGGAGCCCTAGCCTACATCCTAGGGTTGCCCTAGCCTGAAGGCTAGGGGAGCCCTAGCCTTAGCCTAGGGGAGCCCTAGCCTAAAGCCTAGGGGTGCCCTAGCCTGAAGGCTAGGGGAGCCCTATCCTTAGCCTAGGGGAGCCTAAAGACTAGGGGTGCCCTAGCCTGAAGGCTAGGGGAGCCCTAGCCTTAGCCTAGGGGAACCTAAAGACTAGGGGTGCCCTAGCCTGAAGGCTAGGGGAGCCCTAGCCTTAGCCTAGGGGAGCATAAAGCCTAGGTGTGCCCTAGCCTGAAGGCTAGGGGAGCCCTAGCCTTAGCCTAGGGGAGCCTAAAGCCTAGGGGTGCCCTAGCCTGAAGGCTAGGGGAGCCCTAGCCTTAGCCTAGGGAGCCCTAGCCTAAAGCCTAGTGGTGCCCTAGCCTGAAGGCTAGGGGAGCCCTAGCCTTAGCCTAGGGGAGCCCTAGCCTAAAGCCTAGGGGTGACCTAGCCTGAAGGCTAGGGGAGCCCTAGCCTTAGCCTTGGGGAGCCTAAAGCCTAGGGGTGCCCTAGCCTGAAGGCGAGGGGAGCCCTAGCCTTAGCCTAGGGGAGCCTAAAGCCTAGGGGTGCCCTAGCCTGAAGGCTAGGTGAGCCCTAGCCTTAGCCTAGGGGAGCCTAAAGCCTAGGGGTGCCCTAGCCTGAAGGCTAGGGGAGCCCTAGCCTTAGCCTAGGGGAGCCTAAAGCCTAGGGGTGCCCTAGCCTGAAGGCTAGGGGAGCCCTAGCCTTAGCCTAGGGGAGCCTAAAGCCTAGGGGTGCCCTAGCCTGAAGGCTAGGGGAGCCCTAGCCTTAGCCTAGGGGAGCCTAAAGCCAAGGGGTGCCCTAGCCTGAAGGCTAGGGGAGCCCTAGCCTTAGCCTAGGGGAGCCCTAGCCTGAAGCCTAGGGCTGCCCTAGCCTGAAGGCTAGGGGAGCCCTAGCCTTAGCCTAGGGGAGCCCTAGCCTGAAGCCTAGGGGTGCCCTAGCCTGAAGGCTAGGGGAGCCCTAGCCTTAGCCTAGGGGAGCCTAAAGCCTAGGGGTGCCCTAGCCTGAAGGCTAGGGGAGCCCTAGCCTTAGCCTAGGGGAGCCCTAGCCTAAAGCCTAGGGGTGCCCTAGCCTGAAGGCTAGGGGAGCCCTAGCCTTAACCTAGGGGAGCCCTAGCCTAAAGCCTAGCGGTGCCCCAGCCTGAAGGCTAGGGGAGCCCTAGCCTTAGCCTAGGGGAGCCCTAGCCTAAAGCCTAGGGTTGCCCCAACCTGAAGGCTAGGGGAGCCCTAGCCTTAGCCTAGGGGAGCCCTAGCCTAAAGCCTAGGGGTGCCCCAGCCTGAAGGCTAGGGGAGCCTTAGCCTTAGCCTAGGGGAGCCCTAGCCTAAAGCCTAGGGGTGCCCTAGCCTGAAGGCTAGGGGAGCCCTAGCCTTAGCCTAGGGTAGCCCTAGCCTAAATCCTAGGGGTGCCCTAGCCTGAAGGCTAGGGGAGCCCTAGCCTTAGCCTAGGGGAGCCCTAGCCTAAAGCCTAGGGGTGCCCTAGCCTGAAGGCTAGGGGAGCCCTAGCCTTAGCCTAGGGGAGCCGTAGCCTAAAGCCTAGGGGTGCCCTAGCCTGAAGGCTAGGGGAGCCCTAGCCTTAGCCTAGGGGAGCCCTAGCCTAAAGCCTAGGGGTACCCTAGCCTGAAGGCTAGCGGAGCCCTAGCCTTAGCCTAGGGGAGCTTAAAGCCTAGGGGTGCCCTAGCCTGAAGGCTAGGGGAGCCCTAGCCTTAGCCTAGGGGAGCCCTAGCCTAAAGCCTAGGGGTGCCCTAGCCTGAAGGCTAGGGGAGCCCTAGCCTTAGCCTAGGGGAGCCCTAGCCTAAAGCCTAGGGGTGCCCCGGCCTGAAGGCTAGGGGAGCCCTAGCCTTAGCCTAGGGGAGTCCTAGCCTAAAGCCTGGGGGTGCCCTGGCCTGAAGGCTAGGGGAGCCCTAGCCTTAGCCTAGGGGAGCCCTAGCCTAAAGCCTAGGGGTGCCTTAGCCTGAAGGCTAGGGGAGTCCTAGCCTTAGCCTAGGGGAGCCCTAGCCTAAAGCCTAGGGGTGCCCTAGCCTGAAGGCTAGGGGAGCCCTAGCCTTAGCCTAGGGGAGCCCTAGCCTAAAGCCTAGGGGTGCCCTAGCCTGAAGGCTAGGGGAGCCCTAGCCTTAGCCTAGGGGAGCCCTAGCCTAAAGCCTAGGGGTGCCCTAGCCTGAAGGCTAGGGGAGCCCTAGCCTTAGCCTAGGGGAGCCCTAGCCTAAAGCCTAGGGGTGCCCTAGCCTGAAGGCTAGGGGAGCCCTAGCCTTAGCCTAGGGGAGCCCTAGCCTACATCCTAGGGTTGCCCTAGCCTGAAGGCTAGGGGAGCCCTAGCCTTAGCCTAGGGGAGCCCTAGCCTAAAGCCTAGGGGTGCCCTAGCCTGAAGGCTAGGGGAGCCCTATCCTTAGCCTAGGGGAGCCTAAAGACTAGGGGTGCCCTAGCCTGAAGGTTAGGGGAGCCCTAGCCTTAGCCTAGGGGAACCTAAAGACTAGGGGTGCCCTAGCCTGAAGGCTAGGGGAGCCCTAGCCTTAGCCTAGGGGAGCCTAAAGCCTAGGTGTGCCCTAGCCTGAAGGCTAGGGGAGCCCTAGCCTTAGCCTAGGGGAGCCTAAAGCCTAGGGGTGCCCTAGCCTGAAGGCTAGGGGAGCCCTAGCCTTAGCCTAGGGAGCCCTAGCCTAAAGCCTAGGGGTGCCCTAGCCTGAAGGCTAGGGGAGCCCTAGCCTTAGCCTAGGGGAGCCCTAGCCTAAAGCCTAGGGGTGACCTAGCCTGAAGGCTAGGGGAGCCCTAGCCTTAGCCTTGGGGAGCCTAAAGCCTAGGGGTGCCCTAGCCTGAAGGCGAGGGGAGCCCTAGCCTTAGCCTAGGGGAGCCTAAAGCCTAGGGGTGCCCTAGCCTGAAGGCTAGGTGAGCCCTAGCCTTAGCCTAGGGGAGCCTAAAGCCTAGGGGTGCCCTAGCCTGAAGGCTAGGGGAGCCCTAGCCTTAGCCTAGGGGAGCCTAAAGCCTAGGGGTGCCCTAGCCTGAAGGCTAGGGGAGCCCTAGCCTTAGCCTAGGGGAGCCTAAAGCCTAGGGGTGCCCTAGCCTGAAGGCTAGGGGAGCCCTAGCCTTAGCCTAGGGGAGCCTAAAGCCAAGGGGTGCCCTAGCCTGAAGGCTAGGGGAGCCCTAGCCTTAGCCTAGGGGAGCCCTAGCCTGAAGCCTAGGTCTGCCCTAGCCTGAAGGCTAGGGGAGCCCTAGCCTTAGCCTAGGGGAGCCCTAGCCTGAAGCCTAGGGGTGCCCTAGCCTGAAGGCTAGGGGAGCCCTAGCCTTAGCCTAGGGGAGCCTAAAGCCTAGGGGTGCCCTAGCCTGAAGGCTAGGGGAGCCCTAGCCTTAGCCTAGGGGAGCCCTAGCCTAAAGCCTAGGGGTGCCCTAGCCTGAAGGCTAGGGGAGCCCTAGCCTTAACCTAGGGGAGCCCTAGCCTAAAGCCTAGCGGTGCCCCAGCCTGAAGGCTAGGGGAGCCCTAGCCTTAGCCTAGGGGAGCCCTAGCCTAAAGCCTAGGGTTGCCCCAACCTGAAGGCTAGGGGAGCCCTAGCCTTAGCCTAGGGGAGCCCTAGCCTAAAGCCTAGGGGTGCCCCAGCCTGAAGGCTAGGGGAGCCTTAGCCTTAGCCTAGGGGAGCCCTAGCCTAAAGCCTAGGGGTGCCCTAGCCTGAAGGCTAGGGGAGCCCTAGCCTTAGCCTAGGGGAGCCCTAGCCTAAATCCTAGGGGTGCCCTAGCCTGAAGGCTAGGGGAGCCCTAGCCTTAGCCTAGGGGAGCCCTAGCCTAAAGCCTAGGGGTGCCCTAGCCTGAAGGCTAGGGGAGACCTAGCCTTAGCCTAGGAGAGCCTAAAGCCTAGGGGTGCCCTAGCGTGAAGGCTAGGGGAGCCCTAGCCTTAGCCTAGGGGAGCCCTAGCCTAAAGCCTAGGGGTGCACTAGCCTGAAGGCTAGGGGAGCCCTAGCCTTAACCTAGGGGAGCCCTTGCCTAAAGCCTAGGGGTGCCCCGGCCTGAAGGCTAGGGGAGCCCTAGCCTTAGCCTAGGGGAGCCCTAGCCTAAAGCCTAGGGGTGCCCTAGCCTGAAGGCTATGGGAGCCCTAGCCTTAGCCTAGGGGAGCCCTAGCCTAAAGCCTAGGGGTGCCCTAGCCTGAAGGCTAGGGGAGCCCTAGCCTTAGCCTAGGGGAGCCCTAGCCTAAAGCCTAGGGGTGCCCCAGCCTGAAGGCTAGGGGAGCCCTAGCCTTAGCCTAGGGGAGCCCTAGCCTAAAGCCTAGGGGTGCCCCGGCCTGAAGGCTAGGGGAGCCCTAGCCTTAGCCTAGGGGAGTCCTAGCCTAAAGCCTAGGGGTGCCCTGGCCTGAAGGCTAGGGGAGCTCTAGCCTTAGCCTAGGGGAGCCCTAGCCTAAAGCCTAGGGGTGCCCTGGCCTGAAGGCTAGGGGAGCCCTAGCCTTAGCCTAGGGGAGCCCTAGCCTAAAGCCTAGGGGTGCCTTAGCCTGAAGGCTAGGGGAGCCCTAGCCTTAGCCTAGGGGAGCCCTAGCCTAAAGCCTAGGGGTGCCCTAGCCTGAAGGCTAGGGGAGCCCTAGCCTTAGCCTAGGGGAGCCCTAGCCTAAAGCCTAGGGGTGCCCTAGCCTGAAGGCTAGGGGAGCCCTAGCCTTAGCCTAGGGGAGCCCTAGCCTAAAGCCTAGGGGTGCCCTAGCCTGAAGGCTAGGGGAGCCCTAGCCTTAGCCTAGGGGAGCCCTAGCCTAAAGCCTAGGGGTGCCCTAGCCTGAAGGCTAGGGGAGCCCTAGCCTTAGCCTAGGGGAGCCCTAGCCTACATCCTAGGGTTGCCCTAGCCTGAAGGCTAGGGGAGCCCTAGCCTTAGCCTAGGGGAGCCCTAGCCTAAAGCCTAGGGGTGCCCTAGCCTGAAGGCTAGGGGAGCCCTATCCTTAGCCTAGGGGAGCCTAAAGACTAGGGGTGCCCTAGCCTGAAGGCTAGGGGAGCCCTAGCCTTAGCCTAGGGGAACCTAAAGACTAGGGGTGCCCTAGCCTGAAGGCTAGGGGAGCCCTAGCCTTAGCCTAGGGGAGCCTAAAGCCTAGGTGTGCCCTAGCCTGAAGGCTAGGGGAGCCCTAGCCTTAGCCTAGGGGAGCCTAAAGCCTAGGGGTGCCCTAGCCTGAAGGCTAGGGGAGCCCTAGCCTTAGCCTAGGGAGCCCTAGCCTAAAGCCTAGGGGTGCCCTAGCCTGAAGGCTAGGGGAGCCCTAGCCTTAGCCTAGGGGAGCCCTAGCCTAAAGCCTAGGGGTGACCTAGCCTGAAGGCTAGGGGAGCCCTAGCCTTAGCCTTGGGGAGCCTAAAGCCTAGGGGTGCCCTAGCCTGAAGGCGAGGGGAGCCCTAGCCTTAGCCTAGGGGAGCCTAAAGCCTAGGGGTGCCCTAGCCTGAAGGCTAGGTGAGCCCTAGACTTAGCCTAGGGGAGCCTAAAGCCTAGGGGTGCCCTAGCCTGAAGGCTAGGGGAGCCCTAGCCTTAGCCTAGGGGAGCCTAAAGCCTAGGGGTGCCCTAGCCTGAAGGCTAGGGGAGCCCTAGCCTTAGCCTAGGGGAGCCTAAAGCCTAGGGGTGCCCTAGCCTGAAGGCTAGGGGAGCTCTAGCCTTAGCCTAGGGGAGCCTAAAGCCAAGGGGTGCCCTAGCCTGAAGGCTAGGGGAGCCCTAGCCTTAGCCTAGGGGAGCCCTAGCCTGAAGCCTAGGGCTGCCCTAGCCTGAAGGCTAGGGGAGCCCTAGCCTTAGCCTAGGGGAGCCCTAGCCTGAAGCCTAGGGGTGCCCTAGCCTGAAGGCTAGGGGAGCCCTAGCCTTAGCCTAGGGGAGCCTAAAGCCTAGGGGTGCCCTAGCCTGAAGGCTAGGGGAGCCCTAGCCTTAGCCTAGGGGAGCTTAAAGCCTAGGGGTGCCCTAGCCTGAAGGCTAGGGGAGCCCTAGCGTTAGCCTAGGGGAGCCTAAAGCCTAATGGTGCCCTAGCCTGAAGGCTAGGGGAGCCCTAGCCTTAGCCTAGGGGAGCCTAAAGCCTAGGGGTGCCCTAGCCTGAAGGCTAGGGGAGCCCTAGCCTTAGCCTAGGGGAGCCTAAAGCCTAGGGGTGCCCTAGCCTGAAGGCTAGGGGAGCCCTAGCCTTAGCCTAGGGGAGCCTAAAGACTAGGGGTGCCCTAGCCTGAAGGCTAGGGGAGCCCTAGCCTTAGCCTAGGGGAGCCTAAAGCCTAGGGGTGCCCTAGCCTGAAGGCTAAGGGAGCCCTAGCCTTAGCCTAGGGGAGCCTAAAGCCTAGGGGTGCCCCAGCCTGAAGGCTAGGGGAGCCCTAGCCTTAGCCTAGGGGAGCCCTAGCCTAAAGCCTAGGGGTGCCCCAGCCTGAAGGCTAGGGGAGCCCTAGCCTTAGCCTAGGGGAGCCCTAGCCTAAAGCCTAGGGGTGACCTAGCCTGAAAGCTAGGGAAGCCCTAGCCTTAGCCTTGGGGAGCCTAAAGCCTAGGGGTGCCCTAGCCTGAAGGCTAGGGGAGCCCTATCCTTAGCCTAGGGGAGCCTAAAGCCTAGGGGTGCCCTAGCCTGAAGGCTAGATAAGCCCTTGCCTTAGCTTAGGGGAGCCTAAAGCCTAGGGGTGCCCTAGCCTGAAGGCTATGGGAGCCCTAGCCTTTGCCTAGGGGAGCCCTAGCCTAAAGCCTAGGGGTGCCCCAGCCTGAAGGCTAGGGGAGCCCTAGCCTTAGCCTAGGAGAGCCCTAGCCTAAAGCCTAGGGGTGCCCCAGCCTGAAGGCTAGGGGAGTCCTAGCCTTAGCCTAGGGGAGCCCTAGCCTAAAGCCTAGGGGTGCCCCAGCCTGAAGGCTAGGGGAGCCCTAGCCTTAGCCTAGGGGAGCCCTAGACTAAAGCCTAGGGGTGCCCCAGCCTGAAGGCTAGAGGAGCCCTAGCCTTAGCCTAGGGGAGCCCTAGCCTAAAGCCTAGGGGTGCCCCAGCCTGAAGGCTAGGGGAGCCCTAGCCTTAGCCTAGGGGAGCCCTAGCCTAAAGCCTAGGGGTGCCCCAGCCTGAAGTCTAGGGGAGCCCTAGTCTTAGCCTAGGGGAGCCCTAGCCTAAAGCCTAGGGGTGCCCCAGCCTGAAGGCTAGGGGAGCCCTAGCCTTAGCCTAGGGGAGCCCTAGCCTAAAGCCTAGGGGTGCCCCAGCCTGAAGGCTAGGGGAGCCCTAGCCTTAGCCTAGGGGAGCCCTAGCCTAAAGCCTAGGGGTGCCCCAGCCTGAAGGCTAGGGGAGCCCTAGCCTTAGCCTAGGGGAGCCCTAGCCTAAAGCCTAGGGGTGCCCCAGCCTGAAGGCTATGGGAGCCCTAGCCTTAGCCTACGGGAGCCCTAGCCTAAAGCCTAGGGGTGCCCCAGCCTGAAGGCTAGGGGAGCCTTAGCCTTAGCCTAGGGGAGCCCTAGCCTAAAGCCTAGGGGTGCCCCAGCCTGAAGACTAGGGGAGCCCTAGCCTTAGCCTAGGGGAGCCCTAGCCTAAAGCCTAGGGGTGCCCCAGCCTGAAGGCTAGGGGAGCCCTAGCCTTAGCCTAGGGGAGCCCTAGCCTAAAGCCTAGGGGTGCCCTAGCCTGAAGGCTAGGGGAGCCCTAGCCTTAGCCTAGGGGAGCCCTAGCCTAAAGCCTAGGGGTGACCTAGCCTGAAGGCTAGGGGAGCCCTAGCCTTAGCCTAGGGGAGCCCTAGCCTAAAGCCTAGGGGTGCCCTAGCCTGAAGGCTAGGGGAGCCCTAGCCTTAGCCTAGGGGAGCCCTAGCCTAAAGCCTAGGGGTGCCCTAGCCTGAAGGCTAAGGGAGCCCTAGCCTTAGCCTAGGGGAGCCTAAAGCCTAGGGGTGCCCTAGCCTGAAGGCTAGGGGAGCCCTAGCCTTAGCCTAGGGGACCCTAAAGCCTAGGGGTGCCCTAGCCTGAAGGCTAAGGGAGCCCTAGCCTTAGCCTAGGGGAGCCTAAAGCCTAGGGGTGCCCTAGCCTGAAGGCTAGGGGAGCCCTAGCCTTAGCCTAGGGGAGCCTAAAGCCTAGGGGTGCCCTAGCCTGAAGGCTAGGGGAGCCCTAGCCTTAGCCTAGGGGAGCCTAAAGCCTAGGGGTGCCCTAGCCTGAAGGCTAGGGGAGCCCTAGCCTTAGCCTAGGGGAGCCTAAAGCCTAGGTGTGCCCTAGCCTGAAGGCTAGGGGAGCCCTAGCCTTAGCCTAGGGGAGCCTAAAGCCTAGGGGTGCCCTAGCCTGAAGGCTAGGGGAGCCCTAGCCTTAGCCTAGGGGAGCCCTAGCCTAAAGCCTAGGGGTGCCCCAGCCTGAAGGCTAGGGGAGCCCTAGCCTTAGCCTAGGGGAGCCCTAGCCTAAAGCCTAGGGGTGCCCCAGCCTGAAGGCTAGGGGAGCCCTAGCCTTAGCCTAGGGGAGCCCTAGCCTAAAGCCTAGGGGTGCCCCAGCCTGAAGGCTAGGGGAGCCCTAGCCTTAGCCTAGGGGAGCCCTAGCCTAACGCCTAGGGGTGCCCCAGCCTGAAGGCTAGGGGAGCCCTAGCCTTAGCCTAGGGGAGCCCTAGCCTAAAGCCTAGGGGTGCCCCAGCCTGAAGGCTAGGGGAGCCCTAGCCTTAGCCTAGGGGAGCCCTAGCCTAAAGCCTAGGGGTGCCCCAGCCTGAAGGCTAGGGGAGCCCTAGCCTTAGCCTAGGGGAGCCCTAGCCTAAAGCCTAGGGGTGCCCCAGCCTGAAGGCTAGGGGAGCCCTAGCCTTAGCCTAGGGGAGCCCTAGCCTAAAGCCTAGGGTGCCCTAACCTGAAGGCTAGGGGAGCCCTAGCCTTAGCCTAGGGGAGCCCTAGCCTAAAGCCTAGGGGTGCCCTAGCCTGAAGGCTAGGGGAGCCCTAGCCTTAGCCTAGGGGAGCCCTAGCCTAAAGCCTAGGGGTGCCCTAGCCTGAAGGCTAGGGGAGCCCTAGCCTTAGCCTAGGGGAGCCCTAGCCTAAAGCCTAGGGGTGCCCTAGCCTGAAGGCTAGGGGAGCCCTAGCCTTAGCCTAGGGGAGCCCTAGCCTAAAGCCTAGGGGTGCCCTAGCCTGAAGGCTAGGGGAGCCCTAGCCTTAGCCTAGGGGAGCCTAAAGCCTAGGGGTGCCCTAGCCTGAAGGCTAGGGGAGCCCTAGCCTTAGCCTAGGGGACCCTAAAGCCTAGGGGTGCCCTAGCCTGAAGGCTAAGGGAGCCCTAGCCTTAGCCTAGGGGAGCCTAAAGCCTAGGGGTGCCCTAGCCTGAAGGCTAGGGGAGCCCTAGCCTTAGCCTAGGGGAGCCTAAAGCCTAGGGGTGCCCTAGCCTGAAGGCTAGGGGAGCCCTAGCCTTAGCCTAGGGGTGCCTAAAGCCTAGGGGTGCCCTAGCCTGAAGGCTAGGGGAGCCCTAGCCTTAGCCTAGGGGAGCCTAAAGCCTAGGGGTGCCCTAGCCTGAAGGCTAGGGGAGCCCTAGCCTTAGCCTAGGGGAGCCTAAAGCCTAGGGGTGCCCTAGCCTGAAGGCTAGGGGAGCCCTAGCCTTAGCCTAGGGGAGCCCTAGCCTAAAGCCTAGGGGTGCCCCAGCCTGAAGGCTAGGGGAGCCCTAGCCTTAGCCTAGGGGAGCCCTAGCCTAAAGCCTAGGGGTGCCCCAGCCTGAAGGCTAGGGGAGCCCTAGCCTTAGCCTAGGGGAGCCCTAGCCTAAAGCCTAGGGGTGCCCTAGCCTGAAGGCTAGGGGAGCCCTAGCCTTAGCCTAGGGGAGCCTAAAGCCTAGGGGTGCCCTAGCCTGAAGGCTAGGGGAGCCCTAGCCTTAGCCTAGGGGACCCTAAAGCCTAGGGGTGCCCTAGCCTGAAGGCTAAGGGAGCCCTAGCCTTAGCCTAGGGGAGCCTAAAGCCTAGGGGTGCCCTAGCCTGAAGGCTAGGGGAGCCCTAGCCTTAGCCTAGGGGAGCCTAAAGCCTAGGGGTGCCCTAGCCTGAAGGCTAGGGGAGCCCTAGCCTTAGCCTAGGGGAGCCTAAAGCCTAGGGGTGCCCTAGCCTGAAGGCTAGGGGAGCCCTAGCCTTAGCCTAGGGGAGCCCTAGCCTAAAGCCTAGGGGTGCCCTAGCCTGAAGGCTAGGGGAGCCCTAGCCTTAGCCTAGGGGAGCCCTAGCCTAAAGCCTAGGGGTGACCTAGCCTGAAGGCTAGGGGAGCCCTAGCCTTAGCCTAGGGGAGCCCTAGCCTAAAGCCTAGGGGTGCCCCAGCCTGAAGGCTAGGGGAGCCCTAGCCTTAGCCTAGGGGAGCCCTAGCCTAAAGCCTAGGGGTGCCCTAGCCTGAAGGCTAGGGGAGCCCTAGCCTTAGCCTAGGGGAGCCTAAAGCCTAGGGGTGCCCTAGCCTGAAGGCTAGGGGAGCCCTAGCCTTAGCCTAGGGGACCCTAAAGCCTAGGGGTGCCCTAGCCTGAAGGCTAAGGGAGCCCTAGCCTTAGCCTAGGGGAGCCTAAAGCCTAGGGGTGCCCTAGCCTGAAGGCTAGGGGAGCCCTAGCCTTAGCCTAGGGGAGCCTAAAGCCTAGGGGTGCCCTAGCCTGAAGGCTAAGGGAGCCCTAGCCTTAGCCTAGGGGAGCCTAAAGCCTAGGGGTGCCCCAGCCTGAAGGCTAGGGGAGCCCTAGCCTTAGCCTAGGGGAGCCCTAGCCTAAAGCCTAGGGGTGCCCCAGCCTGAAGGCTAGGGGAGCCCTAGCCTTAGCCTAGGGGAGCCCTAGCCTAAAGCCTAGGGGTGACCTAGCCTGAAAGCTAGGGAAGCCCTAGCCTTAGCCTTGGGGAGCCTAAAGCCTAGGGGTGCCCTAGCCTGAAGGCTAGGGGAGCCCTATCCTTAGCCTAGGGGAGCCTAAAGCCTAGGGGTGCCCTAGCCTGAAGGCTAGATAAGCCCTTGCCTTAGCTTAGGGGAGCCTAAAGCCTAGGGGTGCCCTAGCCTGAAGGCTATGGGAGCCCTAGCCTTTGCCTAGGGGAGCCCTAGCCTAAAGCCTAGGGGTGCCCCAGCCTGAAGGCTAGGGGAGCCCTAGCCTTAGCCTAGGAGAGCCCTAGCCTAAAGCCTAGGGGTGCCCCAGCCTGAAGGCTAGGGGAGTCCTAGCCTTAGCCTAGGGGAGCCCTAGCCTAAAGCCTAGGGGTGCCCCAGCCTGAAGGCTAGGGGAGCCCTAGCCTTAGCCTAGGGGAGCCCTAGACTAAAGCCTAGGGGTGCCCCAGCCTGAAGGCTAGAGGAGCCCTAGCCTTAGCCTAGGGGAGCCCTAGCCTAAAGCCTAGGGGTGCCCCAGCCTGAAGGCTAGGGGAGCCCTAGCCTTAGCCTAGGGGAGCCCTAGCCTAAAGCCTAGGGGTGCCCCAGCCTGAAGTCTAGGGGAGCCCTAGTCTTAGCCTAGGGGAGCCCTAGCCTAAAGCCTAGGGGTGCCCCAGCCTGAAGGCTAGGGGAGCCCTAGCCTTAGCCTAGGGGAGCCCTAGCCTAAAGCCTAGGGGTGCCCCAGCCTGAAGGCTAGGGGAGCCCTAGCCTTAGCCTAGGGGAGCCCTAGCCTAAAGCCTAGGGGTGCCCCAGCCTGAAGGCTAGGGGAGCCCTAGCCTTAGCCTACGGGAGCCCTAGCCTAAAGCCTAGGGGTGCCCCAGCCTGAAGGCTAGGGGAGCCTTAGCCTTAGCCTAGGGGAGCCCTAGCCTAAAGCCTAGGGGTGCCCCAGCCTGAAGACTAGGGGAGCCCTAGCCTTAGCCTAGGGGAGCCCTAGCCTAAAGCCTAGGGGTGCCCTAGCCTGAAGGCTAGGGGAGCCCTAGCCTTAGCCTAGGGGAGCCCTAGCCTAAAGCCTAGGGGTGCCCTAGCCTGAAGGCTAGGGGAGCCCTAGCCTTAGCCTAGGGGAGCCCTAGCCTAAAGCCTAGGGGTGACCTAGCCTGAAGGCTAGGGGAGCCCTAGCCTTAGCCTAGGGGAGCCCTAGCCTAAAGCCTAGGGGTGCCCTAGCCTGAAGGCTAGGGGAGCCCTAGCCTTAGCCTAGGGGAGCCCTAGCCTAAAGCCTAGGGGTGCCCTAGCCTGAAGGCTAAGGGAGCCCTAGCCTTAGCCTAGGGGAGCCTAAAGCCTAGGGGTGCCCTAGCCTGAAGGCTAGGGGAGCCCTAGCCTTAGCCTAGGGGACCCTAAAGCCTAGGGGTGCCCTAGCCTGAAGGCTAAGGGAGCCCTAGCCTTAGCCTAGGGGAGCCTAAAGCCTAGGGGTGCCCTAGCCTGAAGGCTAGGGGAGCCCTAGCCTTAGCCTAGGGGAGCCTAAAGCCTAGGGGTGCCCTAGCCTGAAGGCTAGGGGAGCCCTAGCCTTAGCCTAGGGGAGCCTAAAGCCTAGGGGTGCCCTAGCCTGAAGGCTAGGGGAGCCCTAGCCTTAGCCTAGGGGAGCCTAAAGCCTAGGTGTGCCCTAGCCTGAAGGCTAGGGGAGCCCTAGCCTTAGCCTAGGGGAGCCTAAAGCCTAGGGGTGCCCTAGCCTGAAGGCTAGGGGAGCCCTAGCCTTAGCCTAGGGGAGCCCTAGCCTAAAGCCTAGGGGTGCCCCAGCCTGAAGGCTAGGGGAGCCCTAGCCTTAGCCTAGGGGAGCCCTAGCCTAAAGCCTAGGGGTGCCCCAGCCTGAAGGCTAGGGGAGCCCTAGCCTTAGCCTAGGGGAGCCCTAGCCTAAAGCCTAGGGGTGCCCCAGCCTGAAGGCTAGGGGAGCCCTAGCCTTAGCCTAGGGGAGCCCTAGCCTAACGCCTAGGGGTGCCCCAGCCTGAAGGCTAGGGGAGCCCTAGCCTTAGCCTAGGGGAGCCCTAGCCTAAAGCCTAGGGGTGCCCCAGCCTGAAGGCTAGGGGAGCCCTAGCCTTAGCCTAGGGGAGCCCTAGCCTAAAGCCTAGGGGTGCCCCAGCCTGAAGGCTAGGGGAGCCCTAGCCTTAGCCTAGGGGAGCCCTAGCCTAAAGCCTAGGGGTGCCCCAGCCTGAAGGCTAGGGGAGCCCTAGCCTTAGCCTAGGGGAGCCCTAGCCTAAAGCCTAGGGTGCCCTAACCTGAAGGCTAGGGGAGCCCTAGCCTTAGCCTAGGGGAGCCCTAGCCTAAAGCCTAGGGGTGCCCTAGCCTGAAGGCTAGGGGAGCCCTAGCCTTAGCCTAGGGGAGCCCTAGCCTAAAGCCTAGGGGTGCCCTAGCCTGAAGGCTAGGGGAGCCCTAGCCTTAGCCTAGGGGAGCCCTAGCCTAAAGCCTAGGGGTGCCCTAGCCTGAAGGCTAGGGGAGCCCTAGCCTTAGCCTAGGGGAGCCCTAGCCTAAAGCCTAGGGGTGCCCTAGCCTGAAGGCTAGGGGAGCCCTAGCCTTAGCCTAGGGGAGCCTAAAGCCTAGGGGTGCCCTAGCCTGAAGGCTAGGGGAGCCCTAGCCTTAGCCTAGGGGACCCTAAAGCCTAGGGGTGCCCTAGCCTGAAGGCTAAGGGAGCCCTAGCCTTAGCCTAGGGGAGCCTAAAGCCTAGGGGTGCCCTAGCCTGAAGGCTAGGGGAGCCCTAGCCTTAGCCTAGGGGAGCCTAAAGCCTAGGGGTGCCCTAGCCTGAAGGCTAGGGGAGCCCTAGCCTTAGCCTAGGGGTGCCTAAAGCCTAGGGGTGCCCTAGCCTGAAGGCTAGGGGAGCCCTAGCCTTAGCCTAGGGGAGCCTAAAGCCTAGGGGTGCCCTAGCCTGAAGGCTAGGGGAGCCCTAGCCTTAGCCTAGGGGAGCCTAAAGCCTAGGGGTGCCCTAGCCTGAAGGCTAGGGGAGCCCTAGCCTTAGCCTAGGGGAGCCCTAGCCTAAAGCCTAGGGGTGCCCCAGCCTGAAGGCTAGGGGAGCCCTAGCCTTAGCCTAGGGGAGCCCTAGCCTAAAGCCTAGGGGTGCCCCAGCCTGAAGGCTAGGGGAGCCCTAGCCTTAGCCTAGGGGAGCCCTAGCCTAAAGCCTAGGGGTGCCCTAGCCTGAAGGCTAGGGGAGCCCTAGCCTTAGCCTAGGGGAGCCTAAAGCCTAGGGGTGCCCTAGCCTGAAGGCTAGGGGAGCCCTAGCCTTAGCCTAGGGGACCCTAAAGCCTAGGGGTGCCCTAGCCTGAAGGCTAAGGGAGCCCTAGCCTTAGCCTAGGGGAGCCTAAAGCCTAGGGGTGCCCTAGCCTGAAGGCTAGGGGAGCCCTAGCCTTAGCCTAGGGGAGCCTAAAGCCTAGGGGTGCCCTAGCCTGAAGGCTAGGGGAGCCCTAGCCTTAGCCTAGGGGAGCCTAAAGCCTAGGGGTGCCCTAGCCTGAAGGCTAGGGGAGCCCTAGCCTTAGCCTAGGGGAGCCCTAGCCTAAAGCCTAGGGGTGCCCTAGCCTGAAGGCTAGGGGAGCCCTAGCCTTAGCCTAGGGGAGCCCTAGCCTAAAGCCTAGGGGTGACCTAGCCTGAAGGCTAGGGGAGCCCTAGCCTTAGCCTAGGGGAGCCCTAGCCTAAAGCCTAGGGGTGCCCCAGCCTGAAGGCTAGGGGAGCCCTAGCCTTAGCCTAGGGGAGCCCTAGCCTAAAGCCTAGGGGTGCCCTAGCCTGAAGGCTAGGGGAGCCCTAGCCTTAGCCTAGGGGAGCCTAAAGCCTAGGGGTGCCCTAGCCTGAAGGCTAGGGGAGCCCTAGCCTTAGCCTAGGGGACCCTAAAGCCTAGGGGTGCCCTAGCCTGAAGGCTAAGGGAGCCCTAGCCTTAGCCTAGGGGAGCCTAAAGCCTAGGGGTGCCCTAGCCTGAAG
Source organism: Tenrec ecaudatus (assembly GCF_050624435.1). NCBI lineage: Eukaryota > Metazoa > Chordata > Mammalia > Afrosoricida > Tenrecidae > Tenrec > Tenrec ecaudatus. The sequence goes on from NW_027458874.1 coordinate 20,943, forward strand.
GCTAGGGGAGCCCTAGCCTTAGCCTAGGGGAGCCTAAAGCCTAGGGGTGCCCTAGCCTGAAGGCTAAGGGAGCCCTAGCCTTAGCCTAGGGGAGCCTAAAGCCTAGGGGTGCCCCAGCCTGAAGGCTAGGGGAGCCCTAGCCTTAGCCTAGGGGAGCCCTAGCCTAAAGCCTAGGGGTGCCCCAGCCTGAAGGCTAGGGGAGCCCTAGCCTTAGCCTAGGGGAGCCCTAGCCTAAAGCCTAGGGGTGCCCCAGCCTGAAGGCTAGGGGAGCCCTAGCCTTAGCCTAGGGGAGCCCTAGCCTAACGCCTAGGGGTGCCCCAGCCTGAAGGCTAGGGGAGCCCTAGCCTTAGCCTAGGGGAGCCCTAGCCTAAAGCCTAGGGGTGCCCCAGCCTGAAGGCTGGGGGAGCCCTAGCCTTAGCCTAGGGGAGCCCTAGCCTAAAGCCTAGGGGTGCCCCAGCCTGAAGGCTAGGGGAGCCCTAGCCTTAGCCTAGGGGAGCCCTAGCCTAAAGCCTAGGGGTGCCCCAGCCTGAAGGCTAGGGGAGCCCTAGCCTTAGCCTAGGGGAGCCCTAGCCTAAAGCCTAGGGTGCCCTAGCCTGAAGGCTAGGGGAGCCCTAGCCTTAGCCTAGGGGAGCCCTAGCCTAAAGCCTAGGGGTGCCCTAGCCTGAAGGCTAGGGGAGCCCTAGCCTTAGCCTAGGGGAGCCCTAGCCTAAAGCCTAGGGGTGCCCTAGCCTGAAGGCTAGGGGAGCCCTAGCCTTAGCCTAGGGGAGCCCTAGCCTAAAGCCTAGGGGTGCCCTAGCCTGAAGGCTAGGGGAGCCCTAGCCTTAGCCTAGGGGAGCCCTAGCCTAAAGCCTAGGGGAGCCTAAAGCCTAGGGGTGCCCTAGCCTGAAGGTGAGGGGAGCCCTAGCCTTAGCCTAGGGGAGCCTAAAGCCTAGGGGTGCCCTAGCCTGAAGGCTAGGGGAACCCTAGCCTTAGCCTAGGGGAGCCTAAAGCCTAGGGGTGCCCTAGCCTGAAGGCTAGGGGAGCCCTAGCCTTAGCCTAGGGGAGCCTAAAGCCTAGGGGTGCCCTAGCCTGAAGGCTAGGGGAGCCCTAGCCTTAGCCTAGGGGAGCCTGAAGCCTAGGGGTGCCCTAGCCTGAAGGCTAGGGGAGCCCTAGCCTTAGCCTAGGGGAGCCTAAAGCCTAGGGGTGCCCTAGCCTGAAGGCTAGGGGAGCCCTAGCCTTAGCCTAGGGGAGCCCTAGCCTGAAGTCTAGGGGTGCCCTAGCCTGAAGGCTAGGGGAGCCCTAGCCATAGCCTAGGGGAGCCCTAGCCTGAAGCCTAGGGGTGCCCTAGCCTGAAGGCTAGGGGAGCCCTAGCCTTAGCCTAGGGGTGCCCTAGCCTGAAGGCTAGGGGAGCCCTAGCCTTAGCCTAGGGGAGCCCTAACCTGAAGCCTAGGGGTGCCCTAGCCTAAGGCTAGGGGAGCCCTAGCCTTAGCCTAGGGGAGCCCTAGCCTGAAGCCTAGGGGTGCCCTAGCCTGAAGGCTAGGGGAGCCCTAGCCTTAGCCTAGGGGAGCCCTAGCCTGAAGCCTAGGGGTGCCCCAGCCTGAAGGCTAGGGGAGCCCTAGCCTTAACCTAGGGGAGCCCTAGCCTGAAGCCTAGGGGTGCCCTAGCCTGAAGGCTAGGGGAGCCCTAGCCTTAGCCTAGGGGAGCCCTAGCCTAAAGCCTAGGGGTACCCTAGCCTGAAGGCTAGGGGAGCCCTAGCCTTAGCCTAGGGGAGCCTAAAGCCTAGGGGTGCCCTAGCCTGAAGGGTAGGGGAGCCCTAGCCTTAGCCTAGGGGAGCCTAAAGCCTAGGGGTGCCCTAGCCTGAATGCTAGGGGAGCCCTAGCCTTAGCCTAGGGGAGCCTAAAGCCTAGGGGTGCCCTAGCCTGAAGGCTAGGGGAGCCCTAGCCTTAGCCTAGGGGAGCCTAAAGCCTAGGGGTGCCCTAGCCTGAAGGCTAGGGGAGCCCTAGCCTTAGCCTAGGGGAGCCTAAATTCTAGGGGTGCCCTAGCCTGAAGGCATTGGGAGCCCTAGCCTTAGCCTAGGGGAGCCCTCGCCTAAAGCCTAGGGGTGCCCTAGCCTGAAGGCTAGGGGAGCCCTAGCCTTAGCCAAGGGGAGCCCTAGCCTAAAGCCTAGGGGTGCCCCAGCCTGAAGGCTAGGGGAGCCCTAGCCTTAGCCTAGGGGAGCCCTAGCCTAAAGCGTAGGGGTGCCCCAGCCTGAAGGCTAGGGGAGCCCTAGCCTTAGCCTAGGGGAGCCCTAGCCTAAAGCCTAGGGGTGCCCCAGCCTGAAGGCTAGGGGAGCCCTAGTCTTAGCCTAGGGGAGCCCTAGCCTAAAGCCTAGGGGTGCCCCAGCCTGAAGGCTAGGGGAGCCCTAGCCTTAGCCTAGGGGAGCCCTAGCCTAAAGCCTAGGGGTGCCCCAGCCTGAAGGCTTGGGGAGCCCTAGCCTTAGCCTAGGGGAGCCCTAGCCTAAAGCCTAGGGGTGCCCCAGCCTGAAGGCTAGGGGAGCCCTAGCCTTAGCCTAGGGGAGCCCTAGCCTAAAGCCTAGGGTTGCCCCAACCTGAAGGCTAGGGGAGCCCTAGCCTTAGCCTAGGGGAGCCCTAGCCTAAAGCCTAGGGGTGCCCCAGCCTGAAGGCTAGGGGAGCCTTAGCCTTAGCCTAGGGGAGCCCTAGCCTAAAGCCTAGGGGTGCCCTAGCCTGAAGGCTAGGGGAGCCCTAGCCTTAGCCTAGGGGAGCCCTAGCCTAAATCCTAGGGGTGCCCTAGCCTGAAGGCTAGGGGAGCCCTAGCCTTAGCCTAGGGGAGCCCTAGCCTAAAGCCTAGGGGTGCCCTAGCCTGAAGGCTAGGGGAGCCCTAGCCTTAGCCTAGGGGAGCCCTAGCCTAAAGCCTAGGGGTGCCCTAGCCTGAAGGCTAGGGGAGCCCTAGCCTTAGCCTAGGGGAGCCCTAGCCTAAAGCCTAGGGGTACCCTAGCCTGAAGGCTAGCGGAGCCCTAGCCTTAGCCTAGGGGAGCCTAAAGCCTAGGGGTGCCCTAGCCTGAAGGCTAGGGGAGCCCTAGCCTTAGCCTAGGGGAGCCTAAAGCCTAATGGTGCCCTAGCCTGAAGGCTAGGGGAGCCCTAGCCTTAGCCTAGGGGAGCCTAAAGCCTAGGGGTGCCCTAGCCTGAAGGCTAGGGGAGCCCTAGCCTTAGCCTAGGGGAGCCTAAAGCCTAGGGGTGCCCTAGCCTGAAGGCTAGGGGAGCCCTAGCCTTAGCCTAGGGGAGCCCTAGCCTAAAGCCTAGGGGTGCACTAGCCTGAAGGCTAGGGGAGCCCTAGCCTTAACCTAGGGGAGCCCTAGCCTAAAGCCTAGGGGTGCCCCAGCCTGAAGGCTAGGGGAGCCCTAGCCTTAGCCTAGGGGAGCCCTAGCCTAAAGCCTAGGGGTGCCCCAGCCTGAAGGCTAGGGGAGCCCTAGCCTTAGCCTAGGGGAGCCCTAACCTGAAGCCTAGGGGTGCCCTAGCCTGAAGGCTAGGGGAGCCCTAGCCTTAGCCTAGGGGAGCCCTAGCCTGAAGCCTAGGGGTGCCCTAGCCTGAAGGCTAGGTGAGCCCTAGCCTTAGCCTAGGGGAGCCCTAGCCTGAAGCCTAGGGGTGCCCCAGCCTGAAGGCTAGGGGAGCCCTAGCCTTAACCTAGGGGAGCCCTAGCCTGAAGCCTAGGGGTGCCCTAGCCTGAAGGCTAGGGGAGCCCTAGCCTTAGCCTAGGGGAGCCCTAGCCTAAAGCCTAGGGGTGCCCTAGCCTGAAGGCTAGGGGAGACCTAGCCTTAGCCTAGGGGAGCCTAAAGCCTAGGGGTGCCCTAGCCTGAAGGGTAGGGGAGCCCTTGCCTTAGCCTAGGGGAGCCTAAAGCCTAGGGGTGCCCTAGCCTGAAGGCTAGGGGAGCCCTAGCCTTAGCCTAGGGGAGCCTAAAGCCTAGGGGTGCCCTAGCCTGAAGGCTAGGGGAGCCCTAGCCTTAGCCTAGGGGAGCCTAAAGCCTAGGGGTGCCCTAGCCTGAAGGCTAGGGGAGCCCTAGCCTTAGCCTAGGGGAGCCTAAAGCCTAGGGGTGCCCTAGCCTGAAGGCTAGGGGAGCCCTAGCCTTAGCCTAGGGGAGCCCTCGCCTAAAGCCTAGGGGTGCCCTAGCCTGAAGGCTACGGGAGCCCTAGCCTTAGCCAAGGGGAGCCCTAGCCTAAAGCCTAGGGGTGCCCCAGCCTGAAGGCTAGGGGAGCCCTAGCCTTAGCCTAGGGGAGCCCTAGCCTAAAGCCTAGGGGTGCCCCAGCCTGAAGGCTAGGGGAGCCCTAGCCTTAGCCTAGGGGAGCCCTAGTCTAAAGCCTAGGGGTGCCCCAGCCTGAAGGCTAGGGGAGCCCTAGTCTTAGCCTAGGGGAGCCCTAGCCTAAAGCCTAGGGGTGCCCCAGCCTGAAGGCTAGGGGAGCCCTAGCCTTAGCCTAGGGGAGCCCTAACCTGAAGCCTAGGGGTGTCCTAGCCTGAAGGCTAGGGGAGCCCTAGCCTTAGCCTAGGGGAGCCCTAGCCTGAAGCCTAGGGGTGCCCTAGCCTGAAGGCTAGGTGAGCCCTAGCCTTAGCCTAGGGGAGCCCTAGCCTGAAGCCTAGGGGTGCCCCAGCCTGAAGGCTAGGGGAGCCCTAGCCTTAACCTAGGGGAGCCCTATCCTAAAGCCTAGGTGTGCCCTAGCCTGAAGGCTAGGGGAGCCCTAGCCTTAGCCTAGGGGAGCCTAAAGCCTAGGGGTGCCCTAGCCTGAAGGCTAGGGGAGCCCTAGCCTTAGCCTAGGGGAGCCTAAAGCCTAGGGGTGCCCTAGCCTGAAGGCTAGGGGAGCCCTAGCCTTAGCCTAGGGGAGCCTAAAGCCTAGGGGTACCCTAGCCTGAAGGCTAGGGGAGCCCTAGCCTTAGCCTAGGGGAGCCTAAAGCCTAGGGGTGCCCTAGCCTGAAGGCTAGGGGAGACCTAGCCTTAGCCTAGGAGAGCCTAAAGCCTAGGGGTGCCCTAGCCTGAAGGCTAGGGGAGCCCTAGCCTTAGCCTAGGGGAGCATAAAGCCTAGGGGTGCCCTAGCCTGAAGGCTAGGGGAGCCCTAGCCTTAGCCTAGGGGAGCCCTAGCCTAAAGCCTAGGGGTGCCCTAGCCTGAAGGCTAGGGGAGCCCTAGCCTTAACCTAGGGGAGCCCTAGCCTAAAGCCTAGGGGTGCCCCAGCCTGAAGGCTAGGGGAGCCCTAGCCTTCGCCTAGGGGAGCCCTAGCCTAAAGCCTAGGGGTGCCCCGGCCTGAAGGCTAGGGGAGCCCTAGCCTTAGCCTAGGGGAGCCCTAGCCTAAAGCCTAGGGGTGCCCTAGCCTGAAGGCTATGGGAGCCCTAGCCTTAGCCTAGGGGAGCCCTAGCCTAAAGCCTAGGGGAGCCCTAGCCTAAAGCCTAGGGGTGCCCTAGCCTGAAGGCTAGGGGAGCCCTAGCCTTAGCCTAGGGGAGCCCTAGCCTAAAGCCTAGGGGTGCCCCGGCCTGAAGGCTAGGGGAGCCCTAGCCTTAGCCTAGGGGAGTCCTAGCCTAAAGCCTAGGGGTGCCCTGGCCTGAAGGCTAGGGGAGCCCTAGCCTTAGCCTAGGGGAGCCCTAGCCTAAAGCCTAGGGGTGCCCTAGCCTGAAGGCTAGGGGAGCCCTAGCCTTAGCCTAGGGGAGCCCTAGCCTAAAGCCTAGGGGTGCCCTAGCCTTAGCCTAGGGGAGCCCTAGCCTAAAGCCTAGGGGTGCCCTAGCCTGAAGGCTAGGGGAGCCCTAGCCTTAGCCTAGGGGAGCCCTAGCCTAAAGCCTAGGGGTGCCCTAGCCTGAAGGCTAGGGGAGCCCTAGCCTTAGCCTAGGGGAGCCCTAGCCTAAAGCCTAGGGGTGCCCTAGCCTGAAGGCTAGGGGAGCCCTAGCCTTAGCCTAGGGGAGCCCTAGCCTACATCCTAGGGTTGCCCTAGCCTGAAGGCTAGGGGAGCCCTAGCCTTAGCCTAGGGGAGCCCTAGCCTAAAGCCTAGGGGTGCCCTAGCCTGAAGGCTAGGGGAGCCCTATCCTTAGCCTAGGGGAGCCTAAAGACTAGGGGTGCCCTAGCCTGAAGGCTAGGGGAGCCCTAGCCTTAGCCTAGGGGAACCTAAAGACTAGGGGTGCCCTAGCCTGAAGGCTAGGGGAGCCCTAGCCTTAGCCTAGGGGAGCCTAAAGCCTAGGTGTGCCCTAGCCTGAAGGCTAGGGGAGCCCTAGCCTTAGCCTAGGGGAGCCTAAAGCCTAGGGGTGCCCTAGCCTGAAGGCTAGGGGAGCCCTAGCCTTAGCCTAGGGAGCCCTAGCCTAAAGCCTAGGGGTGCCCTAGCCTGAAGGCTAGGGGAGCCCTAGCCTTAGCCTAGGGGAGCCCTAGCCTAAAGCCTAGGGGTGACCTAGCCTGAAGGCTAGGGGAGCCCTAGCCTTAGCCTTGGGGAGCCTAAAGCCTAGGGGTGCCCTAGCCTGAAGGCGAGGGGAGCCCTAGCCTTAGCCTAGGGGAGCCTAAAGCCTAGGGGTGCCCTAGCCTGAAGGCTAGGTGAGCCCTAGCCTTAGCCTAGGGGAGCCTAAAGCCTAGGGGTGCCCTAGCCTGAAGGCTAGGGGAGCCCTAGCCTTAGCCTAGGGGAGCCTAAAGCCTAGGGGTGCCCTAGCCTGAAGGCTAGGGGAGCCCTAGCCTTAGCCTAGGGGAGCCTAAAGCCTAGGGGTGCCCTAGCCTGAAGGCTAGGGGAGCCCTAGCCTTAGCCTAGGGGAGCCTAAAGCCAAGGGGTGCCCTAGCCTGAAGGCTAGGGGACCCCTAGCCTTAGCCTAGGGGAGCCCTAGCCTGAAGCCTAGGGCTGCCCTAGCCTGAAGGCTAGGGGAGCCCTAGCCTTAGCCTAGGGGAGCCCTAGCCTGAAGCCTAGGGGTGCCCTAGCCTGAAGGCTAGGGGAGCCCTAGCCTTAGCCTAGGGGAGCCTAAAGCCTAGGGGTGCCCTAGCCTGAAGGCTAGGGGAGCCCTAGCCTTAGCCTAGGGGAGCCCTAGCCTAAAGCCTAGGGGTGCCCTAGCCTGAAGGCTAGGGGAGCCCTAGCCTTAACCTAGGGGAGCCCTAGCCTAAAGCCTAGCGGTGCCCCAGCCTGAAGGCTAGGGGAGCCCTAGCCTTAGCCTAGGGGAGCCCTAGCCTAAAGCCTAGGGGTGCCCCAGCCTGAAGGCTAGGGGAGCCCTAGCCTTAGCCTAGGGGAGCCCTAGCCTAAAGCCTAGGGGTGCCCCAGCCTGAAGGCTAAGGGAGCCCTAGCCTTAGCCTAGGGGAGTCCTAGCCTAAAGCCTAGGGGTGCCCTAGCCTGAAGGCTAGGGGAGCCCTAGCCTTAGCCTTGGGGAGCCCTAGCCTAAAGCCTAGGGGTGCCCTAGCCTGAAGGCTAGGGGAGCCCTAGCCTTAGCCTAGGGGAGCCCTAGCCTAAAGCCTAGGGGTGCCCCAGCCTGAAGGCTAGGGGAGCCCTAGCCTTAGCCTAGGGGAGCCCTAGCCTAAAGCGTAGGGGTGCCCCAGCCTGAAGGCTAGGGGAGCCCTAGCCTTAGCCTAGGGGAGCCCTAGCCTAAAGCCTAGGGGTGCCCCAGCCTGAAGGCTAGGGGAGCCCTAGTCTTAGCCTAGGGGAGCCCTAGCCTAAAGCCTAGGGGTGCCCCAGCCTGAAGGCTAGGGGAGCCCTAGCCTTAGCCTAGGGGAGCCCTAGCCTAAAGCCTAGGGGTGCCCCAGCCTGAAGGCTTGGGGAGCCCTAGCCTTAGCCTAGGGGAGCCCTAGCCTAAAGCCTAGGGGTGCCCCAGCCTGAAGGCTAGGGGAGCCCTAGCCTTAGCCTAGGGGAGCCCTAGCCTAAAGCCTAGGGTTGCCCCAACCTGAAGGCTAGGGGAGCCCTAGCCTTAGCCTAGGGGAGCCCTAGCCTAAAGCCTAGGGGTGCCCCAGCCTGAAGGCTAGGGGAGCCTTAGCCTTAGCCTAGGGGAGCCCTAGCCTAAAGCCTAGGGGTGCCCTAGCCTGAAGGCTAGGGGAGCCCTAGCCTTAGCCTAGGGGAGCCCTAGCCTAAATCCTAGGGGTGCCCTAGCCTGAAGGCTAGGGGAGCCCTAGCCTTAGCCTAGGGGAGCCCTAGCCTAAAGCCTAGGGGTGCCCTAGCCTGAAGGCTAGGGGAGCCCTAGCCTTAGCCTAGGGGAGCCCTAGCCTAAAGCCTAGGGGTGCCCTAGCCTGAAGGCTAGGGGAGCCCTAGCCTTAGCCTAGGGGAGCCCTAGCCTAAAGCCTAGGGGTACCCTAGCCTGAAGGCTAGCGGAGCCCTAGCCTTAGCCTAGGGGAGCCTAAAGCCTAGGGGTGCCCTAGCCTGAAGGCTAGGGGAGCCCTAGCCTTAGCCTAGGGGAGCCTAAAGCCTAATGGTGCCCTAGCCTGAAGGCTAGGGGAGCCCTAGCCTTAGCCTAGGGGAGCCTAAAGCCTAGGGGTGCCCTAGCCTGAAGGCTAGGGGAGCCCTAGCCTTAGCCTAGGGGAGCCTAAAGCCTAGGGGTGCCCTAGCCTGAAGGCTAGGGGAGCCCTAGCCTTAGCCTAGGGGAGCCCTAGCCTAAAGCCTAGGGGTGCACTAGCCTGAAGGCTAGGGGAGCCCTAGCCTTAACCTAGGGGAGCCCTAGCCTAAAGCCTAGGGGTGCCCCAGCCTGAAGGCTAGGGGAGCCCTAGCCTTAGCCTAGGGGAGCCCTAGCCTAAAGCCTAGGGGTGCCCCAGCCTGAAGGCTAGGGGAGCCCTAGCCTTAGCCTAGGGGAGCCCTAACCTGAAGCCTAGGGGTGCCCTAGCCTGAAGGCTAGGGGAGCCCTAGCCTTAGCCTAGGGGAGCCCTAGCCTGAAGCCTAGGGGTGCCCTAGCCTGAAGGCTAGGTGAGCCCTAGCCTTAGCCTAGGGGAGCCCTAGCCTGAAGCCTAGGGGTGCCCCAGCCTGAAGGCTAGGGGAGCCCTAGCCTTAACCTAGGGGAGCCCTAGCCTGAAGCCTAGGGGTGCCCTAGCCTGAAGGCTAGGGGAGCCCTAGCCTTAGCCTAGGGGAGCCCTAGCCTAAAGCCTAGGGGTGCCCTAGCCTGAAGGCTAGGGGAGACCTAGCCTTAGCCTAGGGGTGCCTAAAGCCTAGGGGTGCCCTAGCCTGAAGGGTAGGGGAGCCCTTGCCTTAGCCTAGGGGAGCCTAAAGCCTAGGGGTGCCCTAGCCTGAAGGCTAGGGGAGCCCTAGCCTTAGCCTAGGGGAGCCTAAAGCCTAGGGGTGCCCTAGCCTGAAGGCTAGGGGAGCCCTAGCCTTAGCCTAGGGGAGCCTAAAGCCTAGGGGTGCCCTAGCCTGAAGGCTAGGGGAGCCCTAGCCTTAGCCTAGGGGAGCCTAAAGCCTAGGGGTGCCCTAGCCTGAAGGCTAGGGGAGCCCTAGCCTTAGCCTAGGGGAGCCCTCGCCTAAAGCCTAGGGGTGCCCTAGCCTGAAGGCTACGGGAGCCCTAGCCTTAGCCAAGGGGAGCCCTAGCCTAAAGCCTAGGGGTGCCCCAGCCTGAAGGCTAGGGGAGCCCTAGCCTTAGCCTAGGGGAGCCCTAGCCTAAAGCCTAGGGGTGCCCCAGCCTGAAGGCTAGGGGAGCCCTAGCCTTAGCCTAGGGGAGCCCTAGTCTAAAGCCTAGGGGTGCCCCAGCCTGAAGGCTAGGGGAGCCCTAGTCTTAGCCTAGGGGAGCCCTAGCCTAAAGCCTAGGGGTGCCCCAGCCTGAAGGCTAGGGGAGCCCTAGCCTTAGCCTAGGGGAGCCCTAACCTGAAGCCTAGGGGTGTCCTAGCCTGAAGGCTAGGGGAGCCCTAGCCTTAGCCTAGGGGAGCCCTAGCCTGAAGCCTAGGGGTGCCCTAGCCTGAAGGCTAGGTGAGCCCTAGCCTTAGCCTAGGGGAGCCCTAGCCTGAAGCCTAGGGGTGCCCCAGCCTGAAGGCTAGGGGAGCCCTAGCCTTAACCTAGGGGAGCCCTATCCTAAAGCCTAGGTGTGCCCTAGCCTGAAGGCTAGGGGAGCCCTAGCCTTAGCCTAGGGGAGCCTAAAGCCTAGGGGTGCCCTAGCCTGAAGGCTAGGGGAGCCCTAGCCTTAGCCTAGGGGAGCCTAAAGCCTAGGGGTGCCCTAGCCTGAAGGCTAGGGGAGCCCTAGCCTTAGCCTAGGGGAGCCTAAAGCCTAGGGGTACCCTAGCCTGAAGGCTAGGGGAGCCCTAGCCTTAGCCTAGGGGAGCCTAAAGCCTAGGGGTGCCCTAGCCTGAAGGCTAGGGGAGACCTAGCCTTAGCCTAGGAGAGCCTAAAGCCTAGGGGTGCCCTAGCCTGAAGGCTAGGGGAGCCCTAGCCTTAGCCTAGGGGAGCATAAAGCCTAGGGGTGCCCTAGCCTGAAGGCTAGGGGAGCCCTAGCCTTAGCCTAGGGGAGCCCTAGCCTAAAGCCTAGGGGTGCCCTAGCCTGAAGGCTAGGGGAGCCCTAGCCTTAACCTAGGGGAGCCCTAGCCTAAAGCCTAGGGGTGCCCCAGCCTGAAGGCTAGGGGAGCCCTAGCCTTCGCCTAGGGGAGCCCTAGCCTAAAGCCTAGGGGTGCCCCGGCCTGAAGGCTAGGGGAGCCCTAGCCTTAGCCTAGGGGAGCCCTAGCCTAAAGCCTAGGGGTGCCCTAGCCTGAAGGCTATGGGAGCCCTAGCCTTAGCCTAGGGGAGCCCTAGCCTAAAGCCTAGGGGAGCCCTAGCCTAAAGCCTAGGGGTGCCCTAGCCTGAAGGCTAGGGGAGCCCTAGCCTTAGCCTAGGGGAGCCCTAGCCTAAAGCCTAGGGGTGCCCCGGCCTGAAGGCTAGGGGAGCCCTAGCCTTAGCCTAGGGGAGTCCTAGCCTAAAGCCTAGGGGTGCCCTGGCCTGAAGGCTAGGGGAGCCCTAGCCTTAGCCTAGGGGAGCCCTAGCCTAAAGCCTAGGGGTGCCCTAGCCTGAAGGCTAGGGGAGCCCTAGCCTTAGCCTAGGGGAGCCCTAGCCTAAAGCCTAGGGGTGCCCTAGCCTTAGCCTAGGGGAGCCCTAGCCTAAAGCCTAGGGGTGCCCTAGCCTGAAGGCTAGGGGAGCCCTAGCCTTAGCCTAGGGGAGCCCTAGCCTAAAGCCTAGGGGTGCCCTAGCCTGAAGGCTAGGGGAGCCCTAGCCTTAGCCTAGGGGAGCCCTAGCCTAAAGCCTAGGGGTGCCCTAGCCTGAAGGCTAGGGGAGCCCTAGCCTTAGCCTAGGGGAGCCCTAGCCTACATCCTAGGGTTGCCCTAGCCTGAAGGCTAGGGGAGCCCTAGCCTTAGCCTAGGGGAGCCCTAGCCTAAAGCCTAGGGGTGCCCTAGCCTGAAGGCTAGGGGAGCCCTATCCTTAGCCTAGGGGAGCCTAAAGACTAGGGGTGCCCTAGCCTGAAGGCTAGGGGAGCCCTAGCCTTAGCCTAGGGGAACCTAAAGACTAGGGGTGCCCTAGCCTGAAGGCTAGGGGAGCCCTAGCCTTAGCCTAGGGGAGCCTAAAGCCTAGGTGTGCCCTAGCCTGAAGGCTAGGGGAGCCCTAGCCTTAGCCTAGGGGAGCCTAAAGCCTAGGGGTGCCCTAGCCTGAAGGCTAGGGGAGCCCTAGCCTTAGCCTAGGGAGCCCTAGCCTAAAGCCTAGGGGTGCCCTAGCCTGAAGGCTAGGGGAGCCCTAGCCTTAGCCTAGGGGAGCCCTAGCCTAAAGCCTAGGGGTGACCTAGCCTGAAGGCTAGGGGAGCCCTAGCCTTAGCCTTGGGGAGCCTAAAGCCTAGGGGTGCCCTAGCCTGAAGGCGAGGGGAGCCCTAGCCTTAGCCTAGGGGAGCCTAAAGCCTAGGGGTGCCCTAGCCTGAAGGCTAGGTGAGCCCTAGCCTTAGCCTAGGGGAGCCTAAAGCCTAGGGGTGCCCTAGCCTGAAGGCTAGGGGAGCCCTAGCCTTAGCCTAGGGGAGCCTAAAGCCTAGGGGTGCCCTAGCCTGAAGGCTAGGGGAGCCCTAGCCTTAGCCTAGGGGAGCCTAAAGCCTAGGGGTGCCCTAGCCTGAAGGCTAGGGGAGCCCTAGCCTTAGCCTAGGGGAGCCTAAAGCCAAGGGGTGCCCTAGCCTGAAGGCTAGGGGACCCCTAGCCTTAGCCTAGGGGAGCCCTAGCCTGAAGCCTAGGGCTGCCCTAGCCTGAAGGCTAGGGGAGCCCTAGCCTTAGCCTAGGGGAGCCCTAGCCTGAAGCCTAGGGGTGCCCTAGCCTGAAGGCTAGGGGAGCCCTAGCCTTAGCCTAGGGGAGCCTAAAGCCTAGGGGTGCCCTAGCCTGAAGGCTAGGGGAGCCCTAGCCTTAGCCTAGGGGAGCCCTAGCCTAAAGCCTAGGGGTGCCCTAGCCTGAAGGCTAGGGGAGCCCTAGCCTTAACCTAGGGGAGCCCTAGCCTAAAGCCTAGCGGTGCCCCAGCCTGAAGGCTAGGGGAGCCCTAGCCTTAGCCTAGGGGAGCCCTAGCCTAAAGCCTAGGGGTGCCCCAGCCTGAAGGCTAGGGGAGCCCTAGCCTTAGCCTAGGGGAGCCCTAGCCTAAAGCCTAGGGGTGCCCCAGCCTGAAGGCTAAGGGAGCCCTAGCCTTAGCCTAGGGGAGTCCTAGCCTAAAGCCTAGGGGTGCCCTAGCCTGAAGGCTAGGGGAGCCCTAGCCTTAGCCTTGGGGAGCCCTAGCCTAAAGCCTAGGGGTGCCCTAGCCTGAAGGCTAGGGGAGCCCTAGCCTTAGCCTAGGGGAGCCCTAGCCTAAAGCCTAGGGGTGCCCTAGCCTGAAGGCTAGGGGAGCCCTAGCCTTAGCCTAGGGGAGCGCTAGCCTAAAGCTTAGGGGTGCCCTAGCCTGAAGGCTAGGGGAGCCCTAGCCTTAGCCTAGGGGAGCCCTAGCCTAAAGCCTAGGGGTGCCCTAGCCTGAAGGCTAGGGGAGCCCTAGCCTTAGCCTAGGGGAGCCCTAGCCTAAAGCCTAGGGGTGCCCTAGCCTGAAGGCTAGGGGAGCCCTAGCCTTAGCCTAGGGGAGCCCTAGCCTAAAGCCTAGGGGTGCCCTAGCCTGAAGGCTAGGGGAGCCCTAGCCTTAGCCTAGGGGAGCCCTAGCCTACATCCTAGGGGTGCCCTAGCCTGAAGGCTAGGGGAGCCCTAGCCTTAGCCTAGGGGAGCCCTAGCCTAAAGCCTAGGGGTGCCCTAGCCTGAAGGCTAGGGGAGCCCTATCCTTAGCCTAGAGGAGCCTAAAGACTAGGGGTGCCCTAGCCTGAAGGCTAGGGGAGCCCTAGCCTTAGCCTAGGGGAGCCTAAAGCCTAGGGGTGCCCTAGCCTGAAGGCTAGGGGAGCCCTAGCCTTAGCCTAGGGGAGCCTAAAGCCTAGGGGTGCCCTAGCCTGAAGGCTAGGGGAGCCCTAGCCTTAGCCTAGGGAGCCCTAGCCTAAAGCCTAGGGGTGCCCTAGCCTGAAGGCTAGGGGAGCCCTAGCCTTAGCCTAGGGGAGCCCTAGCCTATAGCCTAGGGGTGACCTAGCCTGAAGGCTAGGGAAGCCCTAGCCTTAGCCTAGGGGAGCCTAAAGCCTAGGGGTGCCCTAGCCTGAAGGCTAGGGGAGCCCTAGCCTTAGCCTAGGGGAGCCTAAAGCCTAGGGGTGCCCTAGCCTGAAGGCTAGGGGAGCCCTAGCCTTAGCCTAGGGGAGCCTAAAGCCTAGGGGTGCCCTAGCCTGAAGGCTAGGGGAGCCCTAGCCTTAGCCTAGGGGAGCCTAAAGCCTAGGGGTGCCCTAGCCTGAAGGCTAGGGGAGCCCTAGCCTTAGCCTAGGGGAGCCTAAAGCCAAGGGGTGCCCTAGCCTGAAGGCTAGGGGAGCCCTAGCCTTAGCCTAGGGGAGCCCTAGCCTGAAGCCTAGGGCTGCCCTAGCCTGAAGGCTAGGGGAGACCTAGCCTTAGCCTAGGGGAGCCCTAGCCTGAAACCTAGGGGTGCCCTAGCCTGAAGGCTAGGGGAACCCTAGCCTTAGCCTAGGCGTGCCCTAGCCTGAAGGCTAGGGGAGCCCTAGCCTTAGCCTAGGGGAGCCCTAGCCTGAAGCCTAGGGGTGCCCTAGCCTGAAGGCTAGGGGAGCCCTAGCCTTAGCCTAGGGGAGCCCTAGCCTGAAGCCTAGGGGTGCCCTAGCCTGAAGGCTAGGGGAGCCCTAGCCTTAGCCTAGGGGAGCCCTAGCCTGAAGCCTAGGGGTGCCCCAGCCTGAAGGCTAGGGGAGCCCTAGCCTTAGCCTAGGGGAGCCCTAGCCTGAAGCCTAGGGGTGCCCTAGCCTGAAGGCTAGGGGAGCCTTAGCCTTAGCCTAGGGGAGCCGTAGCCTGAAGCCTAGGGGTGCCCTAGCCTGAAGGCTAGGGGAGCCCTAGCCTTAGCCTAGGGGTACCCTAGCCTGAAGCCTAGGGGTGCCCTAGCCTGAAGGGAAGGGGAGCCCTAGCCTTAGCCTAGGGGAGCCCTAGCCTGAAGCCTAGGGGTGCCCTAGCCTGAAGGCTAGGGGAGCCCTAGCCTTAGCCTAGGGGAGCCCTAGCCTGAAGCCTAGGGGTGCCCTAGCCTGAAGGCTAGGGGTGCCCTAGCCTGAAGCTAGGGGAGCCCTGGCCTTAGCCTAGGGGAGCCCTAGCCTGAAGCCTAGGGGTGCCCTAGCCTGAAGGCTAGGGGAGCCCTAGCCTTAGCCTAGGGGAGCCCTAGCCTGAAGCCTAGGCGTGCCCTAGCCTGAAGGCTAGGGGAGCCCTAGCCTTAGCCTAGGGGAGCCCTAGCCTGAAGCCTAGGGCTGCCCTAGCCTGAAGGCTAGGGGAGCCCTAGCCTTAGCCTAGGGGAGCCCTAGCCTGAAGCCTAGGGGTGCCCTAGCCTGAAGGCTAGGGGAGCCCTAACCTTAGCCTAGGGGAGCCCTAGCCTGAAGCCTAGGGGTGCCCTAGCCTGAAGGCTAGGGGAGCCCTAGCCTTAGCCTAGGGGAGCCCTAGCCTGAAGCCTAGGGGTGCCTTAGCCTGAAGGCTAGGGGAGCCCTAGCCTTAGCCTAGGGGAGCCCTAGCCTGAAGCCTAGTGGTGCCCTAGCCTGAAAGCTAGGGGAGCCCTAGCCTTAGCCTAGGGGAGCCCTAGCCTGAAGCCAAGGGATGCCCTAGCCTGAAGGCTAGGGGAGCCCTAGCCTTAGCCTAGGGGAGCCCTAGCCTGAAGCCTAGGGGTGCCCTAGCCTGGAGGCTAGGGGATCCCTAGCCTTAGCCTAGGGGAGCCTGAAGCCTAGGGGTGCCCTAGCCTGTAGGCTAGGGGAGCCCTAGCCTTAGCCTAGGGGAGCCCAAGCCTGAAGCCTAGGGGTGCCCTAGCCTGAAGGCTAGGGGAGCCCTAGCCTTAGCCTAGGGGAGCCCTAGCCTGAAGCCTAGGGGTGCCCTAGCCTGAAGGCTAGGGGAGCCCTAGCCTTAGCCTAGGGGAGCCCTAGCCTGAAGCCTAGGGGTGCCCTAGCCTGAAGGCTAGGGGAGCCCTAGCCTTAGCCTAGGGGAGCCCTAGCCTGAAGCCTAGGGGTGCCCTAGCCTGAAGGCTAGGGGAGCCCTAGCCTTAGCCTAGGGGAGCCCTAGCCTGAAGCCTAGGGGTGCCCTAGCCTGAAGGCTAGGGGAGCCCTTGCCTTAGCCTAGGGGAGCCCTAGCCTGAAGGCTAGGGGAGCCCTAGCCTGAAGGCTAGGGGAGCCCTAGCCTTAGCCTAGGGGAGCCCTAGCCTAAAGCCTAGGGGTGCCCTAGCCTGAAGGCTAGGGGAGCCCTAGCCTTAGCCTAGGGGTGCCCTAGCCTAAAGCCTAGGGGTGCCCTAGCCTGAAGGCTAGGGGAGCCCTAGCCTTAGCCTAGGGTAGCCTAAAGCCTAGGGGTGCCCTAGCCTGAAGGCTAGGGGAGCCCTAGCCTTAGCGTAGGGGAGCCTAAAGCCTAGGGGTGCCCTATCCTGAAGGCTAGGAGAGCACTAGCCTTAGCCTAGGGGAGCCTAAAGCCTAGGGGTGCCCTAGCCTGAAGGCTAGGGGAGCCCTAGCCTTAACCTAGGGGAGCCTAAAGCCTAGGGGTGCCCTAGCCTGAAGGCTAGGGGAGCCCTAGCCTTAGCCTAGGGGAGCCTAAAGCCTAGGGGTGCCCTAGCCTGAAGGCTAGGGGTGCCCTAGCCTTAGCCTAGGGGAGCCTAAAGCCTAGGGGTGCCCTAGCCTGAAGGCTAGGGGAGCCCTAGCCTTAGCCTAGGGGAGCCCTAGCCTAAAGCCTAGGGGTGCCCTAGCCTGAAGGCTAGGGGAGCCCTAGCCTTAGCCTAGGCGAGCCTAAAGCCTAGGGGTGCCCTAGCCTGAAGGCTAGGGGAGGCCTAGCCTTAGCCTAGGGGAGCCCTAGCCTAAAGCCTAGGGGTGCCCTAGTCTGAAGGCTAGGGGAGCCCTAGCCTTAGCCTAGGGGAGCCTAAAGCCTAGAGGTGCCCTAGCCTGAAGGCTAGGGGAGCCCTATCCTTAGCCTAGGGGAGCCCTAGCCTAAAGCCTAGGGGTGCCCTAGCCTGAAGGCTAGGGGAGCCCTAGCCTTAGCCTAGGGGAGCCTAAAGCCTAGGGGTGCCCTAGCCTGAAGGCTAGGGGAGCCCTAGCCTTAGCCTAGGGGAGCCCTAGCCTAATGCCCAGGGGTGCCCTAGCCTGAATGCTAGGGGAGCCCTAGCCTTAGCCTAGGGGAGCCTAAAGCCTAGGGTTGCCCTAGCCTGAATGCTAGGGGAGCCCTAGCCTTAGCCTAGGGGAGCCCTAGCCTAAAGCCTAGGGGTGCCCTAGCCTGAAGGCTAGGGGAGCCCTAGCCTTAGCCTAGGGGAGCCTAAAGCCTAGGGGTGCCCTAGCCTGAAGGCTAGGGGAGCCCTAGCCTTAGCCTAGGGGAGCCTAAAGCCTAGGGGTGCCCTAGCCTGAAGGCTAGGGGAGCCCTAGCCTTAGCCTAGGGGAGCCTAAAGCCTAGGGGTGCCCTAGCCTGAAGGCTAGGGGAGCCCTAGCCTTAGCCTAGGAGAGCCTAAAGCCTAGGGGTGCCCTAGCCTGAAGGGTAGGGGAGCCCTAGCCTTAGCCTAGGGGAGCCTAAAGCCTAGGGGTGCCCTAGCCTGCAGGCTAGGGGAGCCCTAGCCTTAGCCTAGGGGAGCCTAAAGCCTAGGGGTGCCCTAGCCTGAAGGCTAGGGGAGCCCTAGCCTTAGCCTCGGGGAGCCTAAAGCCTAGGGGTGCCCTAGCCTGAAGGCTAGGGGAGCCATAGCCTTAGCCTAGGGGAGCCTAAAGCCTAGGGGTGCCCTAGCCTGAAGGCTAGGGGAGCCCTAGCCTTAGCCTAGGGGAGCCTAAAGACTAGGGGTGCCCTAGCCTGAAGGCTAGGGGAGCCATAGCCTTAGCCTAGGGGAGCCTAAAGCCTAGGGGTGCCCTAGCCTGAAGGCTAGGGGAACCCTAGCCTTAGCCTAGGGGAGCCCTAGCCTGAAGCCTAGGGGTGCCCTAGCCTGAAGGCTAGGGGAGCCCTAGCCTGAAGCCTAGGGGTGCCCTAGCCTGAAGGCTAGGGGAGCCCTAGCCTTAGCCTAGGGGAGCCCTAGCCTGAAGCCTAGGGGTGCCCTAGCCTGAAGGATAGGGGAGCCCTAGCCTTAGCCTAGGGGAGCCCTAGCCTGAAGCCTAGGGGTGCCCTAGCCTGAAGGCTAGGGGAGCCCTAGCCTTAGCCTAGGGGAGCCCTAGCCTGAAGCCTAGGGGTGCCCTAGCCTGAATGCTAGGGGAGCCCTTGCCTTAGCCTAGGGAGCCCTAGCCTGAAGGCTAGGGGAGCCCTAGCCTGAAGGCTAGGGAGCCCTAGCCTTAGCCTAGGGGTGCCCTAGCCTAAAGCCTAGGGGTGCCCTAGCCTGAAGGCTAGGGGAGCCCTAGCCTTAGCGTAGGGGAGCCTAAAGCCTAGGGGTGCCCTATCCTGAAGGCTAGGAGAGCCCTAGCCTTAGCCTAGGGGAGCCTAAAGCCTAGGGGTGCCCTAGCCTGAAGGCTAGGGGAGCTCTAGCCTTAGCCTAGGGGAGCCTAAAGCCTAGGGGTGCCCTAGCCTGAAGGCTAGGGGAGCCCTAGCCTTAGCCTAGGGGAGCCTAAAGACTAGGGGTGCCCTAGCCTGAAGGCTAGGGGTGCCCTAGCCTTAGCCTAGGGGAGCCTAAAGCCTAGGGGTGCCCTAGCCTGAAGGCTAGGGGAGCCCTAGCCTTAGCCTAGGGGAGCCCTAGCCTAAAGCCTAGGGGTGCCCTAGCCTGAAGGCTAGGGGAGCCCTGGCCTTAGCCTAGGCGAGCCTAAAGCCTAGGGGTGCCCTAGCCTGAAGGCTAGGGGAGCCCTAGCCTTAGCCTAGGGGAGCCCTAGCCTAAAGCCTAGGGGTGCCCTAGCCTGAAGGCTAGGGGAGCCCTAGCCTTAGCCTAGGGGAGCCTAAAGCCTAGGGGTGCCCTAGCCTGAAGGCTAGGGGAGCCCTATCCTTAGCCTAGGGGAGCCCTAGCCTAAAGCCTAGGGGTGCCCTAGCCTGAAGGCTAGGGGAGCCCTAGCCTTAGCCTAGGGGAGCCTAAAGCCTAGGGGTGCCCTAGCCTGAAGGCTAGGGAAGCCCTAGCCTTAGCCTAGGGGAGCCCTAGCCTAAAGCCCAGGGGTGCCCTAGCCTGAATGCTAGGGGAGCCCTAGCCTTAGCCTAGGGGAGCCTAAAGCCTAGATTTGCCCTAGCCTGAAGGCTAGGGGAGCCCTAGCCTTAGCCTAGGGGAGCCCTAGCCTAAAGCCTAGGGGTGCCCTAGCCTGAAGGCTAGGGGAGCCCTAGCCTTAGCCTAGGGGAGCCTAAAGCCTAGGGGTGCCCTAGCCTGAAGGCTAGGGGAGCCCTAGCCTTAGCCTAGGGGAGCCTAAAGCCTAGGGGTGCCCTAGCCTGAAGGCTAGGGGAGCCCTAGCCTTAGCCTAGGGGAGCCTAAAGGCTAGGGGTACCCTAGCCTGAAGGCTAGGGGAGCCCTAGCCTTAGCCTAGGGGAGCCTAAAGCCTAGGGGTGCCCTAGCCTGAAGGCTAGCGGAGCCCTAGCCTTAGCCTAGGGGAGCCTAAAGCCTAGGGGTGCCCTAGCCTGAAGGCTAGGGGAGCCCTAGCCTTAGCCTAGGGGATCCTAAAGCCTAGGGGTGCCCTAGCCTGAAGGCTAGGGGAGCCCTAGCCTTAGCCTAGGGGAGCCTAAAGCCTAGGGGTGCCCTAGCCTGAAGGCTAGGGGAGCCCTAGACTTAGCCTAGGGGAGCCTAAAGCCTAGGGGTGCCCTAGCCTGAAGGCTAGGGGAGCCCTAGCCTTAGCCTAGGGGAGCCTAAAGCCTAGGGGTGCCCTAGCCTGAAGGCTAGGGGAGCCCTAGCCTTAGCCTAGGGGAGCCTAAAGCCTAGGGGTGCCCTAGCCTGAAGGCTAGGGGAGCCCTAGCCTTAGCCTAGGGAGCCTAAAGCCTAGGGGTGCCCTAGCCTGAAGGCTAGGGGAGCCCTAGCCTTAGCCTAGGGGAGCCTAAAGCCTAGGGGTGCCCTAGCCTGAAGGCTAGTGGAGCCCTAGCCTTAGCCTAGGGGAGCCTAAAACCTAGGGGTGCCCTAGCCTGAAGGCTAGGGGAGCCCTAGCCTTAGCCTAGGGGAGCCTAACGCCTAGGGGTGCCCTAGCCTGAAGGCTAGGGGAGCCGTAGCCTTAGACTAGGGGAGCCTAAAGCCTAGGGGTGCCCTAGCCTGAAGGCTAGGGGAGCCCTAGCCTTAGCCTAGGGGAGCCTAAAGCCTAGGGGTGCCCTAGCCTGAAGGCTAGGGGAGCCCTAGCCTTAGCCTAGGGGAGCCTAAAGCCTAGGGGTGCCCTAGCCTGAAGGCTAGGGGAGCCCTAGCCTTAGCCTAGGGGAGCCTAAAGCCTAGGGGTGCCCTAGCCTGAAGGCTAGGGGAGCCCTAGCCTTAGCCTAGGGGAGCCTAAAGCCTAGGGGTGCCCTAGCCTGAAGGCTAGGGGAGCCCTAGCCTTAGCCTAGGGGAGCCCTAGCCTGAAGCCTAGGGGTGCGCTAGCCTGAAGGCTAGGGGAGCCCTAGCCTTAGCCTAGGGGAGCCCTAGCCTAAAGCCTAGGGGTGCCCTAGCCTGAAGGCTAGGGGAGCCCTAGCCTTAGCCTAGGGGAGCCCTAGCCTAAAGCCTAGGGGTGCCCTAGCCTGAAGGCTAGGGAGCCCTAGCCTTAGCCTAGGGGAGCCCTAGCCTACATCCTAGGGGTGCCCTAGCCTGAAGGCTAGGGGAGCCCTAGCCTTAGCCTAGGGGAGCCCTAGCCTAAAGCCTAGGGGTGCCCTAGCCTGAAGGCTAGGGGAGCCCTATCCTTAGCCTAGAGGAGCCTAAAGACTAGGGGTGCCCTAGCCTGAAGGCTAGGGGAGCCCTAGCCTTAGCCTAGGGGAGCCTAAAGCCTAGGGGTGCCCTAGCCTGAAGGCTAGGGGAGCCCTAGCCTTAGCCTAGGGGAGCCTAAAGTCTAGGGGTGCCCTAGCCTGAAGGCTAGGGGAGCCCTAGCCTTAGCCTAGGGAGCCCTAGCCTAAAGCCTAGGGGTGCCCTAGCCTGAAGGCTAGGGGAGCCCTAGCCTTAGCCTAGGGGAGCCCTAGCCTATAGCCTAGGGTGACCTAGCCTGAAGGCTAGGGAAGCCCTAGCCTTAGCCTAGGGGAGCCTAAAGCCTAGGGGTGCCCTAGCCTGAAGGCTAGGGGGAGCCCTAGCCTTAGCCTAGGGGAGCCTAAAGCCTAGGGGTGCCCTAGCCTGAAGGCTAGGGGAGCCCTAGCCTTAGCCTAGGGGAGCCTAAAGCCTAGGGGTGCCCTAGCCTGAAGGCTAGGGGAGCCCTAGCCTTAGCCTAGGGGAGCCTAAAGCCTAGGGGTGCCCTAGCCTGAAGGCTAGGGGAGCCCTAGCCTTAGCCTAGGGGAGCCTAAAGCCAAGGGGTGCCCTAGCCTGAAGGCTAGGGGAGCCCTAGCCTTAGCCTAGGGGAGCCCTAGCCTGAAGCCTAGGGCTGCCCTAGCCTGAAGGCTAGAGGAGACCTAGCCTTAGCCTAGGGGAGCCCTAGCCTGAAACCTAGGGGTGCCCTAGCCTGAAGGCTAGGGGAACCCTAGCCTTAGCCTAGGCGTGCCCTAGCCTGAAGGCTAGGGGAGCCCTAGCCTTAGCCTAGGGGAGCCCTAGCCTGAAGCCTAGGGGTGCCCTAGCCTGAAGGCTAGGGGAGCCCTAGCCTTAGCCTAGGGGAGCCCTAGCCTGAAGCCTAGGGGTGCCCTAGCCTGAAGGCTAGGGGAGCCCTAGCCTTAGCCTAGGGGAGCCCTAGCCTGAAGCCTAGGGGTGCCCCAGCCTGAAGGCTAGGGGAGCCCTAGCCTTAGCCTAGGGGAGCCCTAGCCTGAAGCCTAGGGGTGCCCTAGCCTGAAGGCTAGGGGAGCCTTAGCCTTAGCCTAGGGGAGCCGTAGCCTGAAGCCTAGGGGTGCCCTAGCCTGAAGGCTAGGGGAGCCCTAGCCTTAGCCTAGGGGTACCCTAGCCTGAAGCCTAGGGGTGCCCTAGCCTGAAGGGAAGGGGAGCCCTAGCCTTAGCCTAGGGGAGCCCTAGCCTGAAGCCTAGGGGTGCCCTAGCCTGAAGGCTAGGGGAGCCCTAGCCTTAGCCTAGGGGAGCCCTAGCCTGAAGCCTAGGGGTGCCCTAGCCTGAAGGCTAGGGGTGCCCTAGCCTGAAGCTAGGGGAGCCCTGGCCTTAGCCTAGGGGAGCCCTAGCCTGAAGCCTAGGGGTGCCCTAGCCTGAAGGCTAGGGGAGCCCTAGCCTTAGCCTAGGGGAGCCCTAGCCTGAAGCCTAGGCGTGCCCTAGCCTGAAGGCTAGGGGAGCCCTAGCCTTAGCCTAGGGGAGCCCTAGCCTGAAGCCTAGGGGTGCCCTAGCCTGAAGGCTAGGGGAGCCCTAGCCTTAGCCTAGGGGAGCCCTAGCCTGAAGCCTAGGGGTGCCCTAGCCTGAAGGCTAGGGGAGCCCTAGCCTTAGCCTAGGGGAGCCCTAGCCTGAAGCCTAGGGGTGCCCTAGCCTGAAGGCTAGGGGAGCCCTAGCCTTAGCCTAGGGGAGCCCTAGCCTGAAGCCTAGGGGTGCCCTAGCCTGAAGGCTAGGGGAGCCCTAGCCTTAGCCTAGGGGAGCCCTAGCCTGAAGCCTAGGGGTGCCCTAGCCTGAAGGCTAGGGGAGCCCTAGCCTTAGCCTAGGGGAGCCCTAGCCTGAAGCCTAGGGGTGCCCTAGCCTGAAGGCTAGGGGAGCCCTAGCCTTAGCCTAGGGGAGCCCTAGCCTGAAGCCTAGGGGTGCCCTAGCCTGAAGGCTAGGGGAGCCCTAGCCTTAGCCTAGGGGAGCCCTAGCCTGAAGCCTAGGGGTGCCCTAGCCTGAAGGCTAGGGGAGCCCTAGCCTTAGCCTAGGGGAGCCCAAGCCTGAAGCCTAGGGGTGCCCTAGCCTGAAGGCTAGGGGAGCCCTAGCCTTAGCCTAGGGGAGCCCTAGCCTGAAGCCTAGGGGTGCCCTAGCCTGAAGGCTAGGGGAGCCCTAGCCTTAGCCTAGGGGAGCCCTAGCCTGAAGCCTAGGGGTGCCCTAGCCTGAAGGCTAGGGGAGCCCTAGCCTTAGCCTAGGGGAGCCCTAGCCTGAAGCCTAGGGGTGCCCTAGCCTGAAGGCTAGGGGAGCCCTAGCCTTAGCCTAGGGGAGCCCTAGCCTGAAGCCTAGGGGTGCCCTAGCCTGAAGGCTAGGGGAGCCCTAGCCTTAGCCTAGGGGAGCCCTAGCCTGAAGCCTAGGGGTGCCCTAGCCTGAAGGCTAGGG
>NW_027458875.1:0-43484 GCF_050624435.1 Tenrec ecaudatus
CCTAGGCCTAGGGAGCCCCCGGGAGGGGAGCCCTAGGCTTAGGGTTCCCCCTGGGAGGGGGGAGCCCTAGGCCTAGGGAGCCCCCGGGAGGGGAGCCCTAGGCTTAAGGTTCCCCCTGGGAGGGGGGAGCCCTAGGCCTAGGGAGCCCCCGCCCTGGGGAGCCCTAGGCTTAAGGTTCCCCCTGGGAGGGGGGAGCCCTAGGCCTAGGGAGCCCCCGCCCTGGGGAGCCCTAGGCTTAGGGTTCTCCCTGGGAGGGGGGAGCCCTAGGCCTAGGGAGCCCCCGGGAGGGGAGCCCTAGGCTTAGGGTTCCCCCTGGGAGGGGGGAGCCCTAGGCCTAGGGAGCCCCCGCCCTGGGGATCCCTAGGCTTAGGGTTCCCCCTGGGAGGGGGGAGCCCTAGGCCTAGGGAGCCCCCGGGAGGGGAGCCCTTGGCTTAGGGTTCCCCCTGGGAGGGGGGAGCCCTAGGCCTAGGGAGCCCCCGGGAGGGGAGCCCTTGGCTTAGGGTTCCCCCTGGGAGGGGGGAGCCCTAGGCCTAGGGAGCCCCCGGGAGGGGAGCCCAAGGCTTAGGGTTCCCCCTGGGAGGGGGGAGCCCTAGGCCTAGGGAGCCCCCGGGAGGGGAACCCAAGGCTTAGGGTTCCCCCTGGGAGGGGGGAGCCCTAGGCCTAGGGAGCCCCCGGGAGGGGAGCCCTAGGCTTAGGGTTCCCCCTGGGAGGGGGGAGCCCTAGGCCTAGGGAGCCCCCGGGAGGGGAGCCCTAGGCTTAGGGTTCCCCCTGGGAGGGGGGAGCCCTAGGCCTAGGGAGCCCCCGGGGGGGGAGCCCTAGGCTTAGGGTTCCCCCTGGGAGGGGGGAGCCCTAGGCCTAGGGAGCCCCCGGGAGGGGAACCCTAGGCTTAGGGTTCCCCCTGGGAGGGGGGAGCCCTAGGCCTAGGGAGCCCCCGGGAGGGGAGCCCTAGGCTTAGGGTTCCCCCTGGGAGGGGGGAGCCCTAGGCCTAGGGAGCCCCCGGGAGGGGAGCCCTAGGCTTAGGGTTCCCCCTGGGAGGGGGGAGCCCTAGGCCTAGGGAGCCCCCGGGAGGGGAGCCCTAGGCTTAGGGTTCCCCCTGGGAGGGGGGAGCCCTAGGCCTAGGGAGCCCCCGGGAGGGGAGCCCTAGGCTTAGGGTTCCCCCTGGGAGGGGGGAGCCCTAGGCCTAGGGAGCCCCCGGGAGGGGAGCCCTAGGCTTAGGGTTCCCCCTGGGAGGGGGGAGCCCTAGGCCTAGGGAGCCCCCGGGAGGGGAGCCCTAGGCTTAGGGTTCCCCCTGGGAGGGGGGAGCCCTAGGCCTAGGGAGCCCCCGGGAGGGGAGCCCTAGGCTTAGGGTTCCCCCTGGGAGGGGGGAGCCCTAGGCCTAGGGAGCCCCCGGGAGGGGAGCCCTAGGCTTAGGGTTCCCCCTGGGAGGGGGGAGCCCTAGGCCTAGGGAGCCCCCGGGAGGGGAGCCCTAGGCTTAGGGTTCCCCATGGGAGGGGGGAGCCCTAGGCCTAGGGAGCCCCCGGGAGGGGAGCCCTAGGCTTAAGGTTCCCCCTGGGAGGGGGGAGCCCTAGGCCTAGGGAGCCCCCGCCCTGGGGAGCCCTAGGCTTAGGGTTCCCCCTGGGAGGGGGGAGCCCTAGGCCTAGGGAGCCCCCGGGAGGGGAGCCCTAGGCTTAGGGTTCCCCCTGGGAGGGGGGAGCCCTAGGCCTAGGGAGCCCCCGCCCTGGGGAGCACTAGGCTTAGGGTTCCCCCTGGGAGGGGGGAGCCCTAGGCCTAGGGAGCCCCCGCCCTGGGGAGCCCTAGGCTTAGGTTTCCCCCTGGAAGGGGGGAGCCCTAGGCCTAGGGAGCCCCCGGGAGGGGAGCCCTAGGCTTAGGGTTCCCCCTGGGAGGGGGGAGCCCTAGGCCTAGGGAGCCCCCGCCCTGGGGAGCCCTAGGCTTAGGGTTCCCCCTGGGAGGGGGGAGCCCTAGGCCTAGGGAGCCCCCGGGAGGGGAGCCCTAGGCTTAGGGTTCCCCCTGGGAGGGGGGAGCCCTAGGCCTAGGGAGCCCCCGCCCTGGGGAGCCCTGGGCTTAGGGTTTCCCCTGGGAGGGGGGAGCCCTAGGCCTAGGGAGCCCCCGGGAGGGGAGCCCTAGGCTTAGGGTTCCCCCTGGGAGGGGGGAGCCCTAGGCCTAGGGAGCCCCCAGGAGGGGAGCCCTAGGCTTAGGGTTCCCCCTGGGAGGGGGGAGCCCTAGGCCTAGGGAGCCCCAGCCCTGGGGAGCCCTAGGCCTAGGGTTCCCCCTGGGAGGGGGTAGCCCTAGGCCTAGGGAGCCCCAGCCCTGGGGAGCCCTAGGCCTAGGGTTCCCCCTGGGAGGGGGGAGCCCTAGGCCTAGGGAGCCCCAGCCCTGGGGAGCCCTAGGCCTAGGGTTCCCCCTGGGAGGGGGGAGCCCTAGGCCTAGGGAGCCCCAGCCCTGGGGAGCCCTAGGCCTAGGGTTCCCCCTGGGAGGGGGGAGCCCTAGGCCTAGGGAGCCCCCGGGAGGGGAGCCCTAGGCCTAGGGTTCCCCCTGGGAGGGGGGAGCCCTAGGCCTAGGGAGCCCCCGGGAGGGGAGCCCTAGGCCTAGGGTTCCCCCTGGGAGGGGGGAGCCCTAGGCCTAGGGAGCCCCCGGGAGGGGAGCCCTAGGCCTAGTGTTCCCCCTGGGAGGGGGGAGCCCTAGGCCTAGGGAGCCCCAGCCCTGGGGAGCCCTAGGCTTAGGGTTCCCCCTGGGAGGGGTGAGCCCTAGGCCTAGGGAGCCCCAGCCCTGGGGAGCCCTAGGCTTAGGGTTCCCCCTGGGAGGGGGGAGCCCTAGGCCTAGGGAGCCCCAGCCCTGGGGAGCCCTAGGCTTAGGGTTCCCCCTGGGAGGGGGGAGCCCTAGGCCTAGGGTTCCCCCTGGGAGGGGGGAGCCCTAGGCCTAGGGAGCCCCAGCCCTGGGGAGCCCTAGGCCTAGGGTTCCCCCTGGGAGGGGGGAGCCCTAGGCCTAGGGAGCCCCAGCCCTGGGGAGCCCTAGGCTTAGGGTTCCCCCTGGGAGGGGGGAGCCCTAGGCCTAGGGAGCCCCCGGGAGGGGAGCCCTAGGCTTAGGGTTCCCCCTGGGAGGGGGGAGCCCTAGGCCTAGGGAGCCCCCGGGAGGGGAGCCCTAGGCTTAGGGTTCCCCCTGGGAGGGGGGAGCCCTAGGCCTAGGGAGCCCCCGGGAGGGGAGCCCTAGGCTTAGGGTTCCCCCTGGGAGGGGGGAGCCCTAGGCCTAGTGAGCCCCCGGGAGGGGAGCCCAAGGCTTAGGGTTCCCCCTGGGAGGGGGGAGCCCTAGGCCTAGGGAGCCCCCGGGAGGGGAGCCCTAGGCTTAGGGTTCCCCCTGGGAGGGGGGAGCCCTAGGCCTAGGGAGCCCCAGCCCTGGGGAGCCCTAGGCTTAGGGTTCCCCCTGGGAGGGGGGATCCCTAGGCCTAGGGAGCCCCAGCCCTGGGGAGCCCTAGGCTTAGGGTTCCCCCTGGGAGGGGGGAGCCCTAGGCCTAGGGAGCCCCCGGGAGGGGAGCCATAGGCTTAGGGTTCCCCCTGGGAGGGGGGAGCCCTAGGCCTAGGGAGCCCCCGGGAGGGGAGCCCTAGGCTTAGGGTTCCCCCTGGGAGGGGGGAGCCCTAGGCCTAGGGAGCCCCCGGGAGGGGAGCCCTAGGCTTAGGGTTCCCCCTGGGAGGGGGGAGCCCTAGGCCTAGGGAGCCCCCGGGAGGGGAGCCCTAGGCTTAGGGTTCCCCCTGGGAGGGGGGAGCCCTAGGCCTAGGGAGCCCCCGGGAGGGGAGCCCTAGGCTTAGGGTTCCCCCTAGGAGGGGGGAGCCCTAGGCTTAGGGTTCCCCCTGGGAGGGGGGAGCCCTAGGCCTAGGGAGCCCCCGGGAGGGGAGCCCTAGGCTTAGGGTTCCCCCTGGGAGGGGGGAGCCCTAGGCCTAGGGAGCCCCCGGGAGGGGAGCCCTAGGCTTAGGGTTCCCCCTGGGAGGGGGGAGCCCTAGGCCTAGGGAGCCCCCGGAAGGGGAACCCTAGGCTTAGGGTTCCCCCTGGGAGGGGGGAGCCCTAGGCCTAGGGAGCCCCCGGGAGGGGAGCCCTAGGCTTAGGGTTCCCCCTGGGAGGGGGGAGCCCTAGGCCTAGGGAGCCCCAGCCCTGGGGAGCCCTAGGCTTAGGGTTCCCCCTGGGAGGGGGGAGCCCTAGGCCTAGGGAGCCCCCGGGAGGGGAGCCCTAGGCTTAGGGTTCCCCCTGGGAGGGGGGAGCCCTAGGCCTAGGGAGCCCCAGGGAGGGGAGCCCTAGGCTTAGGGTTCCCCCTGGGAGGGGGGAGCCCTAGGCCTAGGGAGCCCCCGCCCTGGGGAGCCCTAGGCCTAGGGCTTCCCCTCTGGGAGGGGGGAGCCCTAGGCCTAGGGAGCCCCCGCCCTGGGGAGCCCTAGGCCTAGGGCTTCCCCTCTGGGAGGGGGGAGCCCTAGGCCTAGGGAGCCCCCGCCCTGGGGAGCCCTAGGCCTAGGGCTTCCCCTCTGGGAGGGGGGAGCCCTAGGCCTAGGGAGCCCCCGCCCTGGGGAGCCCTAGGCCTAGGGCTTCCCCTCTGGGAGGGGGGAGCCCTAGGCCTAGGGAGCCCCCGCCCTGGGGAGCCCTAGGCCTAGGGCTTCCCCTCTGGGAGGGGGGAGCCCTAGGCCTAGGGAGCCCCCGCCCTGGGGAGCCCTAGGCCTAGGGCTTCCCCTCTGGGAGGGGGGAGCCCTAGGCCTAGGGAGCCCCCGCCCTGGGGAGCCCTAGGCCTAGGGCTTCCCCTCTGGGAGGGGGGAGCCCTAGGCCTAGGGAGCCCCCGCCCTGGGGAGCCCTAGGCCTAGGGCTTCCCCTCTGGGAGGGGGGAGCCCTAGGCCTAGGGAGCCCCCGCCCTGGGGAGCCCTAGGCCTAGGGCTTCCCCTCTGGGAGGGGGGAGCCCTAGGCCTAGGGAGCCCCCGCCCTGGGGAGCCCTAGGCCTAGGGCTTCCCCTCTGGGAGGGGGGAGCCCTAGGCCTAGGGAGCCCCCGCCCTGGGGAGCCCTAGGCCTAGGGCTTCCCCTCTGGGAGGGGGGAGCCCTAGGCCTAGGGAGCCCCCGCCCTGGGGAGCCCTAGGCCTAGGGCTTCCCCTCTGGGAGGGGGGAGCCCTAGGCCTAGGGAGCCCCCGCCCTGGGGAGCCCTAGGCCTAGGGCTTCCCCTCTGGGAGGGGGGAGCCCTAGGCCTAGGGAGCCCCCGCCCTGGGGAGCCCTAGGCCTAGGGCTTCCCCTCTGGGAGGGGGGAGCCCTAGGCCTAGGGAGCCCCCGCCCTGGGGAGCCCTAGGCCTAGGGCTTCCCCTCTGGGAGGGGGGAGCCCTAGGCCTAGGGAGCCCCCGCCCTGGGGAGCCCTAGGCCTAGGGCTTCCCCTCTGGGAGGGGGGAGCCCTAGGCCTAGGGAGCCCCCGCCCTGGG
Source organism: Tenrec ecaudatus (assembly GCF_050624435.1). Lineage (NCBI taxonomy): Eukaryota > Metazoa > Chordata > Mammalia > Afrosoricida > Tenrecidae > Tenrec > Tenrec ecaudatus. Next base: position 5,430 of record NW_027458875.1, read on the forward strand.
GAGCCCTAGGCCTAGGGCTTCCCCTCTGGGAGGGGGGAGCCCTAGGCCTAGGGAGCCCCCGCCCTGGGGAGCCCTAGGCCTAGGGCTTCCCCTCTGGGAGGGGGGAGCCCTAGGCCTAGGGAGCCCCCGCCCTGGGGAGCCCTAGGCCTAGGGCTTCCCCTCTGGGAGGGGGGAGCCCTAGGCCTAGGGAGCCCCCGCCCTGGGGAGCCCTAGGCCTAGGGCTTCCCCTCTGGGAGGGGGGAGCCCTAGGCCTAGGGAGCCCCCGCCCTGGGGAGCCCTAGGCCTAGGGCTTCCCCTCTGGGAGGGGGGAGCCCTAGGCCTAGGGAGCCCCCGCCCTGGGGAGCCCTAGGCCTAGGGCTTCCCCTCTGGGAGGGGGGAGCCCTAGGCCTAGGGAGCCCCCGCCCTGGGGAGCCCTAGGCCTAGGGCTTCCCCTCTGGGAGGGGGGAGCCCTAGGCCTAGGGAGCCCCCGCCCTGGGGAGCCCTAGGCCTAGGGCTTCCCCTCTGGGAGGGGGGAGCCCTAGGCCTAGGGAGCCCCCGCCCTGGGGAGCCCTAGGCCTAGGGCTTCCCCTCTGGGAGGGGGGAGCCCTAGGCCTAGGGAGCCCCCGCCCTGGGGAGCCCTAGGCCTAGGGCTTCCCCTCTGGGAGGGGGGAGCCCTAGGCCTAGGGAGCCCCCGCCCTGGGGAGCCCTAGGCCTAGGGCTTCCCCTCTGGGAGGGGGGAGCCCTAGGCCTAGGGAGCCCCCGCCCTGGGGAGCCCTAGGCCTAGGGCTTCCCCTCTGGGAGGGGGGAGCCCTAGGCCTAGGGAGCCCCCGCCCTGGGGAGCCCTAGGCCTAGGGCTTCCCCTCTGGGAGGGGGGAGCCCTAGGCCTAGGGAGCCCCCGCCCTGGGGAGCCCTAGGCTTAGGGCTTCCCCTCTGGGAGGGGGGAGCCCTAGGCCTAGGGAGCCCCCGCCCTGGGGAGCCCTAGGCTTAGGGCTTCCCCTCTGGGAGGGGGGAGCCCTAGGCCTAGGGAGCCCCCGCCCTGGGGAGCCCTAGGCTTAGGGCTTCCCCTCTGGGAGGGGGGAGCCCTAGGCCTAGGGAGCCCCCGCCCTGGGGAGCCCTAGGCTTAGGGCTTCCCCTCTGGGAGGGGGGAGCCCTAGGCCTAGGGAGCCCCCGCCCTGGGGAGCCCTAGGCTTAGGGCTTCCCCTCTGGGAGGGGGGAGCCCTAGGCCTAGGGAGCCCCCGCCCTGGGGAGCCCTAGGCTTAGGGCTTCCCCTCTGGGAGGGGGGAGCCCTAGGCCTAGGGAGCCCCCGCCCTGGGGAGCCCTAGGCTTAGGGCTTCCCCTCTGGGAGGGGGGAGCCCTAGGCCTAGGGAGCCCCCGCCCTGGGGAGCCCTAGGCTTAGGGCTTCCCCTCTGGGAGGGGGGAGCCCTAGGCCTAGGGAGCCCCCGCCCTGGGGAGCCCTAGGCTTAGGGCTTCCCCTCTGGGAGGGGGGAGCCCTAGGCCTAGGGAGCCCCCGCCCTGGGGAGCCCTAGGCTTAGGGCTTCCCCTCTGGGAGGGGGGAGCCCTAGGCCTAGGGAGCCCCCGCCCTGGGGAGCCCTAGGCTTAGGGCTTCCCCTCTGGGAGGGGGGAGCCCTAGGCCTAGGGAGCCCCCGCCCTGGGGAGCCCTAGGCTTAGGGCTTCCCCTCTGGGAGGGGGGAGCCCTAGGCCTAGGGAGCCCCCGCCCTGGGGAGCCCTAGGCTTAGGGCTTCCCCTCTGGGAGGGGGGAGCCCTAGGCCTAGGGAGCCCCCGCCCTGGGGAGCCCTAGGCTTAGGGCTTCCCCTCTGGGAGGGGGGAGCCCTAGGCCTAGGGAGCCCCCGCCCTGGGGAGCCCTAGGCTTAGGGCTTCCCCTCTGGGAGGGGGGAGCCCTAGGCCTAGGGAGCCCCCGCCCTGGGGAGCCCTAGGCTTAGGGCTTCCCCTCTGGGAGGGGGGAGCCCTAGGCCTAGGGAGCCCCCGCCCTGGGGAGCCCTAGGCTTAGGGCTTCCCCTCTGGGAGGGGGGAGCCCTAGGCCTAGGGAGCCCCCGCCCTGGGGAGCCCTAGGCTTAGGGCTTCCCCTCTGGGAGGGGGGAGCCCTAGGCCTAGGGAGCCCCCGCCCTGGGGAGCCCTAGGCTTAGGGCTTCCCCTCTGGGAGGGGGGAGCCCTAGGCCTAGGGAGCCCCCGCCCTGGGGAGCCCTAGGCTTAGGGCTTCCCCTCTGGGAGGGGGGAGCCCTAGGCCTAGGGAGCCCCCGCCCTGGGGAGCCCTAGGCTTAGGGCTTCCCCTCTGGGAGGGGGGAGCCCTAGGCCTAGGGAGCCCCCGCCCTGGGGAGCCCTAGGCTTAGGGCTTCCCCTCTGGGAGGGGGGAGCCCTAGGCCTAGGGAGCCCCCGCCCTGGGGAGCCCTAGGCTTAGGGCTTCCCCTCTGGGAGGGGGGAGCCCTAGGCCTAGGGAGCCCCCGCCCTGGGGAGCCCTAGGCTTAGGGCTTCCCCTCTGGGAGGGGGGAGCCCTAGGCCTAGGGAGCCCCCGCCCTGGGGAGCCCTAGGCTTAGGGCTTCCCCTCTGGGAGGGGGGAGCCCTAGGCCTAGGGAGCCCCCGCCCTGGGGAGCCCTAGGCTTAGGGCTTCCCCTCTGGGAGGGGGGAGCCCTAGGCCTAGGGAGCCCCCGCCCTGGGGAGCCCTAGGCTTAGGGCTTCCCCTCTGGGAGGGGGGAGCCCTAGGCCTAGGGAGCCCCCGCCCTGGGGAGCCCTAGGCTTAGGGCTTCCCCTCTGGGAGGGGGGAGCCCTAGGCCTAGGGAGCCCCCGCCCTGGGGAGCCCTAGGCTTAGGGCTTCCCCTCTGGGAGGGGGGAGCCCTAGGCCTAGGGAGCCCCCGCCCTGGGGAGCCCTAGGCTTAGGGCTTCCCCTCTGGGAGGGGGGAGCCCTAGGCCTAGGGAGCCCCCGCCCTGGGGAGCCCTAGGCTTAGGGCTTCCCCTCTGGGAGGGGGGAGCCCTAGGCCTAGGGAGCCCCCGCCCTGGGGAGCCCTAGGCTTAGGGCTTCCCCTCTGGGAGGGGGGAGCCCTAGGCCTAGGGAGCCCCCGCCCTGGGGAGCCCTAGGCTTAGGGCTTCCCCTCTGGGAGGGGGGAGCCCTAGGCCTAGGGAGCCCCCGCCCTGGGGAGCCCTAGGCTTAGGGCTTCCCCTCTGGGAGGGGGGAGCCCTAGGCCTAGGGAGCCCCCGCCCTGGGGAGCCCTAGGCTTAGGGCTTCCCCTCTGGGAGGGGGGAGCCCTAGGCCTAGGGAGCCCCCGCCCTGGGGAGCCCTAGGCTTAGGGCTTCCCCTCTGGGAGGGGGGAGCCCTAGGCCTAGGGAGCCCCCGCCCTGGGGAGCCCTAGGCTTAGGGCTTCCCCTCTGGGAGGGGGGAGCCCTAGGCCTAGGGAGCCCCCGCCCTGGGGAGCCCTAGGCTTAGGGCTTCCCCTCTGGGAGGGGGGAGCCCTAGGCCTAGGGAGCCCCCGCCCTGGGGAGCCCTAGGCTTAGGGCTTCCCCTCTGGGAGGGGGGAGCCCTAGGCCTAGGGAGCCCCCGCCCTGGGGAGCCCTAGGCTTAGGGCTTCCCCTCTGGGAGGGGGGAGCCCTAGGCCTAGGGAGCCCCCGCCCTGGGGAGCCCTAGGCTTAGGGCTTCCCCTCTGGGAGGGGGGAGCCCTAGGCCTAGGGAGCCCCCGCCCTGGGGAGCCCTAGGCTTAGGGCTTCCCCTCTGGGAGGGGGGAGCCCTAGGCCTAGGGAGCCCCCGCCCTGGGGAGCCCTAGGCTTAGGGCTTCCCCTCTGGGAGGGGGGAGCCCTAGGCCTAGGGAGCCCCCGCCCTGGGGAGCCCTAGGCTTAGGGCTTCCCCTCTGGGAGGGGGGAGCCCTAGGCCTAGGGAGCCCCCGCCCTGGGGAGCCCTAGGCTTAGGGCTTCCCCTCTGGGAGGGGGGAGCCCTAGGCCTAGGGAGCCCCCGCCCTGGGGAGCCCTAGGCTTAGGGCTTCCCCTCTGGGAGGGGGGAGCCCTAGGCCTAGGGAGCCCCCGCCCTGGGGAGCCCTAGGCTTAGGGCTTCCCCCTGGGAGGGGGGAGCCCTAGGCCTAGGGAGCCCCAGCCCTGGGGAGCCCTAGGCCTAGGGAGCCCCAGCCCTGGGGAGCCCTAGGCTTAGGGTTCCCCCTGGGAGGGGGGAGCCCTAGGCCTAGGGAGCCCCCGGCCCTGGGGAGCCCTAGGCTTAGGGTTCCCCCTGGGAGGGGGGAGCCCTAGGCCTAGGGAGCCCCCGGGAGGGGAGCCCTAGGCTTAGGGTTCCCCCTGGGAGGGGGGAGCCCTAGGCCTAGGGAGCCCCCGGGAGGGGAGCCCTAGGCTTAGGGTTCCCCCTGGGAGGGGGGAGCCCTAGGCCTAGGGAGCCCCCGGGAGGGGAGCCCTAGGCTTAGGGTTCCCCCTGGGAGGGGGGAGCCCTAGGCCTAGGGAGCCCCCGGGAGGGGAGCCCTAGGCTTAGGGTTCCCCCTGGGAGGGGGGAGCCCTAGGCCTAGGGAGCCCCCGGGAGGGGAGCCCTAGGCTTAGGGTTCCCCCTGGGAGGGGGGAGCCCTAGGCCTAGGGAGCCCCCGGGAGGGGAGCCCTAGGCTTAGGGTTCCCCCTGGGAGGGGGGAGCCCTAGGCCTAGGGAGCCCCAGCGGGTGGGGAGCCCTAGGCTTAGGGTTCCCCCTGGGAGGGGGGAGCCCTAGGCCTAGGGAGCCCCAGCCCTGGGGAGCCCTAGGCTTAGGGTTCCCCCTGGGAGGGGGGAGCCCTAGGCCTAGGGAGCCCCAGCCCTGGGGAGCCCTAGGCTTAGGGTTCCCCCTGGGAGGGGGGAGCCCTAGGCCTAGGGAGCCCCAGCCCTGGGGAGCCCTAGGCTTAGGGTTCCCCCTGGGAGGGGGGAGCCCTAGGCCTAGGGAGCCCCAGCCCTGGGGAGCCCTAGGCTTAGGGTTCCCCCTGGGAGGGGGGAGCCCTAGGCCTAGGGAGCCCCCGGGAGGGGAGCCCTAGGCTTAGGGTTCCCCCTGGGAGGGGGGAGCCCTAGGCCTAGGGAGCCCCCGGGAGGGGAGCCCTAGGCTTAGGGTTCCCCCTGGGAGGGGGGAGCCCTAGGCCTAGGGAGCCCCAGCCCTGGGGAGCCCTAGGCTTAGGGCTTCCCCCTGGGAGGGGGGAGCCCTAGGCCTAGGGAGCCCCAGCCCTGGGGAGCCCTAGGCTTAGGGCCTCCCCCTGGGAGGGGGGCGCCCTAGGCCTAGGGAGCCCCAGCCCTGGGGAGCCCTAGGCTTAGGGCCTCCCCCTGGGAGGGGGGAGCCCTAGGCCTAGGGAGCCCCAGCCCTGGGGAGCCCTAGGCTTAGGGCTTCCCCCTGGGAGCGGGGAGCCCTAGGCCTAGGGAGCCCCAGCCCTGGGGAGCCCTAGGCTTAGGGCTTCCCCCTGGGAGGGGGGAGCCCTAGGCCTAGGGAGCCCCCGCCCTGGGGAGCCCTAGGCTTAGGGCTTCCCCTCTGGGAGGGGGGAGCCCTAGGCCTAGGGAGCCCCCGCCCTGGGGAGCCCTAGGCTTAGGGCTTCCCCTCTGGGAGGGGGGAGCCCTAGGCCTAGCGAGCCCCCGCCCTGGGGAGCCCTAGGCTTAGGGCTTCCCCTCTGGGAGGGGGGAGCCCTAGGCCTAGGGAGCCCCCGCCCTGGGGAGCCCTAGGCTTAGGGCTTCCCCTCTGGGAGGGGGGAGCCCTAGGCCTAGGGAGCCCCCGCCCTGGGGAGCCCTAGGCTTAGGGCTTCCCCTCTGGGAGGGGGGAGCCCTAGGCCTAGGGAGCCCCCGCCCTGGGGAGCCCTAGGCTTAGGGCTTCCCCTCTGGGAGGGGGGAGCCCTAGGCCTAGGGAGCCCCCGCCCTGGGGAGCCCTAGGCTTAGGGCTTCCCCTCTGGGAGGGGGGAGCCCTAGGCCTAGGGAGCCCCCGCCCTGGGGAGCCCTAGGCTTAGGGCTTCCCCTCTGGGAGGGGGGAGCCCTAGGCCTAGGGAGCCCCCGCCCTGGGGAGCCCTAGGCTTAGGGCTTCCCCTCTGGGAGGGGGGAGCCCTAGGCCTAGGGAGCCCCCGCCCTGGGGAGCCCTAGGCTTAGGGCTTCCCCTCTGGGAGGGGGGAGCCCTAGGCCTAGGGAGCCCCCGCCCTGGGGAGCCCTAGGCTTAGGGCTTCCCCTCTGGGAGGGGGGAGCCCTAGGCCTAGGGAGCCCCCGCCCTGGGGAGCCCTAGGCTTAGGGCTTCCCCTCTGGGAGGGGGGAGCCCTAGGCCTAGGGAGCCCCCGCCCTGGGGAGCCCTAGGCTTAGGGCTTCCCCTCTGGGAGGGGGGAGCCCTAGGCCTAGGGAGCCCCCGCCCTGGGGAGCCCTAGGCTTAGGGCTTCCCCTCTGGGAGGGGGGAGCCCTAGGCCTAGGGAGCCCCCGCCCTGGGGAGCCCTAGGCTTAGGGCTTCCCCTCTGGGAGGGGGGAGCCCTAGGCCTAGGGAGCCCCCGCCCTGGGGAGCCCTAGGCTTAGGGCTTCCCCTCTGGGAGGGGGGAGCCCTAGGCCTAGGGAGCCCCCGCCCTGGGGAGCCCTAGGCTTAGGGCTTCCCCTCTGGGAGGGGGGAGCCCTAGGCCTAGGGAGCCCCCGCCCTGGGGAGCCCTAGGCTTAGGGCTTCCCCTCTGGGAGGGGGGAGCCCTAGGCCTAGGGAGCCCCCGCCCTGGGGAGCCCTAGGCTTAGGGCTTCCCCTCTGGGAGGGGGGAGCCCTAGGCCTAGGGAGCCCCCGCCCTGGGGAGCCCTAGGCTTAGGGCTTCCCCTCTGGGAGGGGGGAGCCCTAGGCCTAGGGAGCCCCCGCCCTGGGGAGCCCTAGGCTTAGGGCTTCCCCTCTGGGAGGGGGGAGCCCTAGGCCTAGGGAGCCCCCGCCCTGGGGAGCCCTAGGCTTAGGGCTTCCCCTCTGGGAGGGGGGAGCCCTAGGCCTAGGGAGCCCCCGCCCTGGGGAGCCCTAGGCTTAGGGCTTCCCCTCTGGGAGGGGGGAGCCCTAGGCCTAGGGAGCCCCCGCCCTGGGGAGCCCTAGGCTTAGGGCTTCCCCTCTGGGAGGGGGGAGCCCTAGGCCTAGGGAGCCCCCGCCCTGGGGAGCCCTAGGCTTAGGGCTTCCCCTCTGGGAGGGGGGAGCCCTAGGCCTAGGGAGCCCCCGCCCTGGGGAGCCCTAGGCTTAGGGCTTCCCCTCTGGGAGGGGGGAGCCCTAGGCCTAGGGAGCCCCCGCCCTGGGGAGCCCTAGGCTTAGGGCTTCCCCTCTGGGAGGGGGGAGCCCTAGGCCTAGGGAGCCCCCGCCCTGGGGAGCCCTAGGCTTAGGGCTTCCCCTCTGGGAGGGGGGAGCCCTAGGCCTAGGGAGCCCCCGCCCTGGGGAGCCCTAGGCTTAGGGCTTCCCCTCTGGGAGGGGGGAGCCCTAGGCCTAGGGAGCCCCCGCCCTGGGGAGCCCTAGGCTTAGGGCTTCCCCTCTGGGAGGGGGGAGCCCTAGGCCTAGGGAGCCCCCGCCCTGGGGAGCCCTAGGCTTAGGGCTTCCCCTCTGGGAGGGGGGAGCCCTAGGCCTAGGGAGCCCCCGCCCTGGGGAGCCCTAGGCTTAGGGCTTCCCCTCTGGGAGGGGGGAGCCCTAGGCCTAGGGAGCCCCCGCCCTGGGGAGCCCTAGGCTTAGGGCTTCCCCTCTGGGAGGGGGGAGCCCTAGGCCTAGGGAGCCCCCGCCCTGGGGAGCCCTAGGCTTAGGGCTTCCCCTCTGGGAGGGGGGAGCCCTAGGCCTAGGGAGCCCCCGCCCTGGGGAGCCCTAGGCTTAGGGCTTCCCCTCTGGGAGGGGGGAGCCCTAGGCCTAGGGAGCCCCCGCCCTGGGGAGCCCTAGGCTTAGGGCTTCCCCTCTGGGAGGGGGGAGCCCTAGGCCTAGGGAGCCCCCGCCCTGGGGAGCCCTAGGCTTAGGGCTTCCCCTCTGGGAGGGGGGAGCCCTAGGCCTAGGGAGCCCCCGCCCTGGGGAGCCCTAGGCTTAGGGCTTCCCCTCTGGGAGGGGGGAGCCCTAGGCCTAGGGAGCCCCCGCCCTGGGGAGCCCTAGGCTTAGGGCTTCCCCTCTGGGAGGGGGGAGCCCTAGGCCTAGGGAGCCCCCGCCCTGGGGAGCCCTAGGCTTAGGGCTTCCCCTCTGGGAGGGGGGAGCCCTAGGCCTAGGGAGCCCCCGCCCTGGGGAGCCCTAGGCTTAGGGCTTCCCCTCTGGGAGGGGGGAGCCCTAGGCCTAGGGAGCCCCCGCCCTGGGGAGCCCTAGGCTTAGGGCTTCCCCTCTGGGAGGGGGGAGCCCTAGGCCTAGGGAGCCCCCGCCCTGGGGAGCCCTAGGCTTAGGGCTTCCCCTCTGGGAGGGGGGAGCCCTAGGCCTAGGGAGCCCCCGCCCTGGGGAGCCCTAGGCTTAGGGCTTCCCCTCTGGGAGGGGGGAGCCCTAGGCCTAGGGAGCCCCCGCCCTGGGGAGCCCTAGGCTTAGGGCTTCCCCTCTGGGAGGGGGGAGCCCTAGGCCTAGGGAGCCCCCGCCCTGGGGAGCCCTAGGCTTAGGGCTTCCCCTCTGGGAGGGGGGGAGCCCTAGGCCTAGGGAGCCCCCGCCCTGGGGAGCCCTAGGCTTAGGGCTTCCCCTCTGGGAGGGGGGAGCCCTAGGCCTAGGGAGCCCCCGCCCTGGGGAGCCCTAGGCTTAGGGCTTCCCCTCTGGGAGGGGGGAGCCCTAGGCCTAGGGAGCCCCCGCCCTGGGGAGCCCTAGGCTTAGGGCTTCCCCTCTGGGAGGGGGGAGCCCTAGGCCTAGGGAGCCCCCGCCCTGGGGAGCCCTAGGCTTAGGGCTTCCCCTCTGGGAGGGGGGAGCCCTAGGCCTAGGGAGCCCCCGCCCTGGGGAGCCCTAGGCTTAGGGCTTCCCCTCTGGGAGGGGGGAGCCCTAGGCCTAGGGAGCCCCCGCCCTGGGGAGCCCTAGGCTTAGGGCTTCCCCTCTGGGAGGGGGGAGCCCTAGGCCTAGGGAGCCCCCGCCCTGGGGAGCCCTAGGCTTAGGGCTTCCCCTCTGGGAGGGGGGAGCCCTAGGCCTAGGGAGCCCCCGCCCTGGGGAGCCCTAGGCTTAGGGCTTCCCCTCTGGGAGGGGGGAGCCCTAGGCCTAGGGAGCCCCCGCCCTGGGGAGCCCTAGGCTTAGGGCTTCCCCTCTGGGAGGGGGGAGCCCTAGGCCTAGGGAGCCCCCGCCCTGGGGAGCCCTAGGCTTAGGGCTTCCCCTCTGGGAGGGGGGAGCCCTAGGCCTAGGGAGCCCCCGCCCTGGGGAGCCCTAGGCTTAGGGCTTCCCCTCTGGGAGGGGGGAGCCCTAGGCCTAGGGAGCCCCCGCCCTGGGGAGCCCTAGGCTTAGGGCTTCCCCTCTGGGAGGGGGGAGCCCTAGGCCTAGGGAGCCCCCGCCCTGGGGAGCCCTAGGCTTAGGGCTTCCCCTCTGGGAGGGGGGAGCCCTAGGCCTAGGGAGCCCCCGCCCTGGGGAGCCCTAGGCTTAGGGCTTCCCCTCTGGGAGGGGGGAGCCCTAGGCCTAGGGAGCCCCCGCCCTGGGGAGCCCTAGGCTTAGGGCTTCCCCTCTGGGAGGGGGGAGCCCTAGGCCTAGGGAGCCCCCGCCCTGGGGAGCCCTAGGCTTAGGGCTTCCCCTCTGGGAGGGGGGAGCCCTAGGCCTAGGGAGCCCCCGCCCTGGGGAGCCCTAGGCTTAGGGCTTCCCCTCTGGGAGGGGGGAGCCCTAGGCCTAGGGAGCCCCCGCCCTGGGGAGCCCTAGGCTTAGGGCTTCCCCTCTGGGAGGGGGGAGCCCTAGGCCTAGGGAGCCCCCGCCCTGGGGAGCCCTAGGCTTAGGGCTTCCCCTCTGGGAGGGGGGAGCCCTAGGCCTAGGGAGCCCCCGCCCTGGGGAGCCCTAGGCTTAGGGCTTCCCCCTGGGAGGGGGGAGCCCTAGGCCTAGGGAGCCCCAGCCCTGGGGAGCCCTAGGCCTAGGGAGCCCCAGCCCTGGGGAGCCCTAGGCTTAGGGTTCCCCCTGGGAGGGGGGAGCCCTAGGCCTAGGGAGCCCCCGGGAGGGGAGCCCTAGGCTTAGGGTTCCCCCTGGGAGGGGGGAGCCCTAGGCCTAGGGAGCCCCCGGGAGGGGAGCCCTAGGCTTAGGGTTCCCCCTGGGAGGGGGGAGCCCTAGGCCTAGGGAGCCCCCGGGAGGGGAGCCCTAGGCTTAGGGTTCCCCCTGGGAGGGGGGAGCCCTAGGCCTAGGGAGCCCCCGGGAGGGGAGCCCTAGGCTTAGGGTTCCCCCTGGGAGGGGGGAGCCCTAGGCCTAGGGAGCCCCCGGGAGGGGAGCCCTAGGCTTAGGGTTCCCCCTGGGAGGGGGGAGCCCTTGGCCTAGGGAGCCCCCGGGAGGGGAGCCCTAGGCTTAGGGTTCCCCCTGGGAGGGGGGAGCCCTAGGCCTAGGGAGCCCCCGGGAGGGGAGCCCTAGGCTTAGGGTTCCCCCTGGGAGGGGGGAGCCCTAGGCCTAGGGAGCCCCCGGGAGGGGAGCCCTAGGCTTAGGGTTCCCCCTGGGAGGGGGGAGCCCTAGGCCTAGGGAGCCCCAGCCCTGGGGAGCCCTAGGCTTAGGGTTCCCCCTGGGAGGGGGGAGCCCTAGGCCTAGGGAGCCCCAGCCCTGGGGAGCCCTAGGCTTAAGGTTCCCCCTGGGAGGGGGGAGCCCTAGGCCTAGGGAGCCCCAGCCCTGGGGAGCCCTAGGCTTAGGGTTCCCCCTGGGAGAGGGGAGCCCTAGGCCTAGGGAGCCCCAGCCCTGGGGAGCCCTAGGCTTAGGGTTCCCCCTGGGAGGGGGGAGCCCTAGGCCTAGGGAGCCCCAGCCCTGGGGAGCCCTAGGCTTAGGGTTCCCCCTGGGAGGGGGGAGCCCTAGGCCTAGGGAGCCCCCGGGAGGGGAGCCCTAGGCTTAGGGTTCCCCCTGGGAGGGGGGAGCCCTAGGCCTAGGGAGCCCCCGGGAGGGGAGCCCTAGGCTTAGGGTTCCCCCTGGGAGGGGGGAGCCCTAGGCCTAGGGAGCCCCCGCCCTGGGGAGCCCTAGGCTTAGGGTTCCCCCTGGGAGGGGGGAGCCCTAGGCCTAGGGAGCCCCAGCCCTGGGGAGCCCTAGGCTTAGGGCTTCCCCCTGGGAGGGGGGAGCCCTAGGCCTAGGGAGCCCCAGCCCTGGGGAGCCCTAGGCTTAGGGCTTCCCCCTGGGAGGGGGGAGCCCTAGGCCTAGGGAGCCCCAGCCCTGGGGAGCCCTAGGCTTAGGGCTTCCCCCTGGGAGGGGGGAGCCCTAGGCCTAGGGAGCCCCAGCCCTGGGGAGCCCTAGGCTTAGGGCCTCCCCCTGGGAGGGGGGAGCCCTAGGCCTAGGGAGCCCCAGCCCTGGGGAGCCCTAGGCTTAGGGCCTCCCCCTGGGAGGGGGGAGCCTTAGGCCTAGGGAGCCCCAGCCCTGGGGAGCCCTAGGCTTAGGGCCTCCCCCTGGGAGGGGGGAGCCCTAGGCCTAGGGAGCCCCAGCCCTGGGGAGCCCTAGGCTTAGGGCTTCCCCCTGGGAGGGGGGAGCCCTAGGCCTAGGGAGCCCCAGCCCTGGGGAGCCCTAGGCTTAGGGCTTCCCCCTGGGAGGGGGGAGCCCTAGGCCTAGGGAGCCCCAGCCCTGGGGAGCCCTAGGCTTAGGGCTTCCCCCTGGGAGGGGGGAGCCCTAGGCCTAGGGAGCCCCAGCCCTGGGGAGCCCTAGGCTTAGGGCTTCCCCCTGGGAGGGGGGAGCCCTAGGCCTAGGGAGCCCCAGCCCTGGGGAGCCCTAGGCTTAGGGTTCCCCTTGGGAGGGGGGAGCCCTAGGCCTAGGGAGCCCCCGGGAGGGGAGCCCTAGGCTTAAGGTTCCCCCTGGGAGGGGGGCGCCCTAGGCCTAGGGAGCCCCAGCCCTGGGGAGCCCTAGGCTTAGGGTTCCCCCTGGGAGGGGGGCGCCCGAGGCCTAGGGAGCCCCAGCCCTGGGGAGCCCTAGGCTTAGGGTTCCCCCTGGGAGGGGTGAGCCCTAGGCCTAGGGAGCCCCCGGGAGGGGAGCCCTAGGCTTAGGGTTCCCCCTGGGAGGGGGGAGCCCTAGGCCTAGGGAGCCCCAGCCCTGGGGAGCCCTAGGCTTAGGGTTCCCCCTGGGAGGGGGGAGCCCTAGGCCTAGGGAGCCCCAGCCCTGGGAGCCCTAGGCTTAGGGTTCCCCTGGGAGGGGGGAGCCCTAGGCCTAGGGAGCCCCAGCCCTGGGGAGCCCTAGGCCTAGGGTTCCCCTGGGAGGGGGGAGCCCTAGGCCTAGGGAGCCCAGCCCTGGGGAGCCCTAGGCCTAGGGTTCCCCCTGGGAGGGGGGAGCCCTAGGCCTAGGGAGCCCCAGCCCTGGGGAGCCCTAGGCCTAGGGTTCCCCCTGGGAGGAGGGAGCCCTAGGCCTAGGGAGCCCCAGCCCTGGGGAGCCCTAGGCCTAGGGTTCCCCCTGGGAGGGGGGAGCCCTAGGCCTAGGGAGCCCCAGCCCTGGGGAGCCCTAGGCCTAGGGTTCCCCCTTGGAGTGGGGAGCCCTAGGCCTAGGGAGCCCCAGCCCTGGGGAGCCCTAGGCCTAGGGTTCCCCCTGGGAGGGGGGAGCCCTAGGCCTAGGGAGCCCCAGCCCTGGGGAGCCCTAGGCCTAGGGTTCCCCTGGGAGGGGGGAGCCCTAGGCCTAGGGAGCCCCCGGGAGGGGAGCCCTAGGCCTAGGGTTCCCCCTGGGAGGGGGGAGCCCTAGGCCTAGGGAGCCCCCGGGAGGGGAGCCCTAGGCCTAGGGTTCCCCCTGGGAGGGGGGAGCCCTAGGCCTAGGGAGCCCCCGGGAGGGGAGCCCTAGGCCTAGGGTTCCCCCTGGGAGGGGGGAGCCCTAGGCCTAGGGAGCCCCCGGGAGGGGAGCCCTAGGCCTAGGGCTTCCCCCTGGGAGGGGGGAGCCCTAGGCCTAGGGAGCCCCCGGGAGGGGAGCCCTAGGCCTAGGGCTTCCCCCTGGGAGGGGGGAGCCCTAGGCCTAGGGAGCCCCAGCCCTGGGGAGCCCTAGGCCTAGGGCTTCCCCCTGGGAGGGGGGAGCCCTAGGCCTAGGGAGCCCCAGCCCTGGGGAGCCCTAGGCCTAGGGCTTCCCCCTGGGAGGGGGGAGCCCTAGGCCTAGGGAGCCCCAGCCCTGGGGAGCCCTAGGCTTAGGGCTTCCCCCTGGGAGGGGTGAGCCCTAGGCCTAGGGAGCCCCAGCCCTGGGGAGCCCTAGGCTTAGGGCTTCCCCTGGGAGGGGGGAGCCCTAGGCCTAGGGAGCCCCAGCCCTGGGGAGCCCTAGGCTTAGGGCTTCCCCCTGGGAGGGGGAGCCCTAGGCCTAGGGAGCCCCAGCCCTGGGGAGCCCTAGGCTTAGGGCTTCCCCCTGGGAGGGGGGAGCCCTAGGCCTAGGGAGCCCCAGCCCTGGGGAGCCCTAGGCTTAGGGCTTCCCCCTGGGAGTGGGGAGCCCTAGGCCTAGGGAGCCCCAGCCCTGGGGAGCCCAAGGCTTAGGGCTTCCCCCTGGGAGGGGGGAGCCCTAGGCCTAGGGAGCCCCAGCCCTGGGGAGCCCTAGGCTTAGGGCTTCCCCCTGGGAGGGGGGATCTCTTGGCCTAGGGAGCCCCAGCCCTGGGGTGCCCTAGGCTTAGGGCTTCCCCCTGGGAGGGGGGAGCCCTAGGCCTAGGGAGCCCCAGCCCTGGGGAGCCCTAGGCTTAGGGCTTCCCCCTGGGAGGGGGGAGCCCTAGGCCTAGGGAGCGCCAGCCCTGGGGAGCCCTAGGCTTAGGGCTTCCCCCTGGGAGGGGGGAGCCCTAGGCCTAGGGAGCCCCAGCCCTGGGGAGCCCTAGGCTTAGGGTTCCCCCTGGGAGTGGGAGCCCTAGGCCTAGGGAGCCCCAGCCCTGGGGAACCCTAGGCTTAGGGTTCCCCCTGGGAGGGGGGAGCCCTAGGCCTAGGGAGCCCCCGGGAGGGGAGCCCTAGGCTTAGGGTTCCCCCTGGGAGGGGGGCGCCCTAGGCCTAGGGAGCCCCAGCCCTGGGGAGCCCTAGGCTTAGGGTTCCCCCTGGGAGGGGGGAGCCCTAGGCCTAGGGAGCCCCCGGGAGGGGAGCCCTAGGCTTAGGGTTCCCCCTGGGAGGGGCGAGCCCTAGGCCTAGGGAGCCCCCGGGAGGGGAGCCCTAGGCTTAGGGTTCCCCCTGGGAGGGGGGAGCCCTAGGCCTAGGGAGCCCCAGCCCTGGGGAGCCCTAGGCTTAGGGTTCCCCCTGGGAGGGGGGAGCCCTAGGCCTAGGGAGCCCCAGCCCTGGGGAGCCCTAGGCTTAGGGTTCCCCCTGGGAGGGGGGAGCCCTAGGCCTAGGGAGCCCCCGGGAGGGGAGCCCTAGGCTTAGGGTTCCCCCTGGGAGGGGGGAGCCCTAGGCCTAGGGAGCCCCAGCCCTTGGGAGCCCTAGGCTTAGGGTTCCCCCTGGGAGGGGGGAGCCCTAGGCCTAGGGAGCCCCCGGGAGGGGAGCCCTAGGCTTAGGGTTCCCCCTGGGAGGGGGGAGCCCTAGGCCTAGGGAGCCCCCGGGAGGGGAGCCCTAGGCTTAGGGTTCCCCCTGGGAGGGGGGAGCCCTAGGCCTAGGGAGCCCCCGGGAGGGGAGCCCTAGGCTTAGGGTTCCCCCTGGGAGGGGGGAGCCCTAGGCCTAGGGAGCCCCCGGGAGGGGAGCCCTAGGCTTAGGGTTCCCCCCTGGGAGGGGGGAGCCCTAGGCCTAGGGAGCCCCCGGGAGGGGAGCCCTAGGCTTAGGGATCCCCCCTGGGAGGGGGGAGCCCTAGGCCTAGGGAGCCCCAGCCCTGGGGAGCCCTAGGCTTAGGGTTCCCCCCTGGGAGGGGGGAGCCCTAGGCCTAGGGAGCCCCAGCCCTGGGGAGCCCTAGGCTTAGGGTTCCCCCTGGGAGGGGGGAGCCCTAGGCCTAGGGAGCCCCAGCCCTGGGGAGGCCTAGGCTTAGGGTTCCCCCTGGGAGGGGGAGCCCTAGGCCTAGGGAGCCCCAGCCCTGGGGAGGCCTAGGCTTAGGGTTCCCCCCTGGGAGGGGGGAGCCCTAGGCCTAGGGAGCCCCAGCCCTGGGGAGCCCTAGGCTTAGGGTTCCCCCCTGGGAGGGGGGAGCCCTAGGCCTAGGGAGCCCCAGCCCTGGGGAGCCCTAGGCTTAGGGTTCCCCCCTGGGTGGGGGGAGCCCTAGGCCTAGGGAGCCCCAGCCCTGGGGAGCCCTAGGCTTAGGGTTCCCCCCTGGGAGGGGGGAGCCCTAGTCCTAGGGAGCCCCAGCCCTGGGGAGCCCTAGGCTTAGGGTTCCCCGCTGGGAGGGGGGAGCCCTAGGCCTAGGGAGCCCCAGCCCTGGGGAGCCCTAGGCTTAGGGTTCCCCCCTGGGAGGGGGAGCCCTAGGCCTAGGGAGCCCCAGCCCTGGGGAGCCCTAGGCTTAGGGTTCCCCCCTGGGAGCGGGGAGCCCTAGGCCTAGGGAGCCCCAGCCCTGGGGAGCCCTAGGCTTAGGGTTCCCCCCTGGGAGGGGGGAGCCCTAGGCCTAGGGAGCCCCAGCCCTGGGGAGCCCTAGGCTTAGGGTTCCCCGCTGGGAGGGGGGAGCCCTAGGCCTAGGGAGCCCCAGCCCTGGGGAGCCCTAGGCTTAGGGTTCCCCGCTGGGAGGGGGGAGCCCTAGGCCTAGGGAGCCCCAGCCCTGGGGAGCCCTAGGCTTAGGGTTCCCCCCTGGGAGGGGGGAGCCCTAGGCCTAGGGAGCCCCAGCCCTGGGGAGCCCTAGGCTTAGGGTTCCCCCCTGGGAGGGGGGAGCCCTAGGCCTAGGGAGCCCCAGCCCTGGGGAGCCCTAGGCTTAGGGCTCCCCCCTGGGAGGGGGGAGCCCTAGGCCTAGGGAGCCCCAGCCCTGGGGAGCCCTAGGCTTAGGGCTCCCCCCTGGGAGGGGGGAGCCCTAGGCCTAGGGAGCCCCAGCCCTGGGGAGCCCTAGGCTTAGGGTTCCCCCCTGGGAGGGGGGAGCCCTAGGCCTAGGGAGCCCCAGCCCTGGGGAGCCCTAGGCTTAGGGTTCCCCCCTGGGAGGGGGGAGCCCTAGGCCTAGGGAGCCCCAGCCCTGGGGAGCCCTAGGCTTAGGGTTCCCCCCTGGGAGGGGGGAGCCCTAGGCCTAGGGAGCCCCAGCCCTGGGGAGCCCTAGGCTTAGGGTTCCCCCCTGGGAGGGGGGAGCCCTAGGCCTAGGGAGCCCCAGCCCTGGGGAGCCCTAGGCTTAGGGTTCCCCCCTGGGAGGGGGGAGCCCTAGGCCTAGGGAGCCCCAGCCCTGGGGAGCCCTAGGCTTAGGGTTCCCCCCTGGGAGGGGGGAGCCCTAGGCCTAGGGAGCCCCAGCCCTGGGGAGCCCTAGGCTTAGGGTTCCCCCCTGGGAGGGGGGAGCCCTAGGCCTAGGGAGCCCCAGCCCTGGGGAGCCCTAGGCTTAGGGTTCCCCCCTGGGAGGGGGGAGCCCTAGGCCTAGGGAGCCCCAGCCCTGGGGAGCCCTAGGCTTAGGGTTCCCCCCTGGGAGGGGGGAGCCCTAGGCCTAGGGAGCCCCAGCCCTGGGGAGCCCTAGGCTTAGGGTTCCCCCCTGGGAGGGGGGAGCCCTAGGCCTAGGGAGCCCCAGCCCTGGGGAGCCCTAGGCTTAGGGTTCCCCCCTGGGAGGGGGGAGCCCTAGGCCTAGGGAAGCCCCAGCCCTGGGGAGCCCTAGGCTTAGGGTTCCCCCCTGGGAGGGGGGAGCCCTAGGCCTAGGGAGCCCCAGGCTGGGGAGCCCTAGGCTTAGGGTTCCCCCCTGGGAGGGGGGAGCCCTAGGCCTAGGGAGCCCCAGCCCTGGGGAGCCCTAGGCTTAGGGTTCCCCCCTGGGAGGGGGGAGCCCTAGGCCTAGGGAGCCCCAGCCCTGGGGAGCCCTAGGCTTAGGGTTCCCCCCTGGGAGGGGGGAGCCCTAGGCCTAGGGAGCCCCAGCCCTGGGGAGCCTAGGCTTAGGGTTCCCCCTGGGAGGGGGGAGCCCTAGGCCTAGGGAGCCCCCGGGAGGGGAGCCCTAGGCTTAGGGTTCCCCCTGGGAGGGGGGAGCCCTAGGCCTAGGGAGCCCCCGGGAGGGGAGCCCTAGGCTTAGGGTTCCCCCTGGGAGGGGGGAGCCCTAGGCCTAGGGAGCCCCCGAGAGGGGAGCCCTAGGCTTAGGGTTCCCCCTGGGAGGGGGGAGCCCTAGGCCTAGGGAGCCCCAGCCCTGGGGAGCCCTAGGCTTAGGGTTCCCCCTGGGAGGGGGGAGCCCTAGGCCTAGGGAGCCCCAGCCCTGGGGAGCCCTAGGCTTAGGGTTCCCCCTGGGAGGAGGGAGCCCTAGGCCTAGGGAGCCCCAGCCCTGGGGAGCCCTAGGCTTAGGGTTCCCCCTGGGAGGGGGGAGCCCTAGGCCTAGGGAGCCCCAGCCCTGGGGAGCCATAGGCTTAGGGTTCCCCCTGGGAGGGGGGAGCCCTAGGCCTAGGGAGCCCCCGGGAGGGGAGCCATAGGCTTAGGGTTCCCCCTGGGAGGGGGGAGCCCTAGGCCTAGGGAGCCCCCGCCCTGGGGAGCCCTAGGCTTAGGGCTTCCCCTCTGGGAGGGGGGAGCCCTAGGCCTAGGGAGCCCCCGCCCTGGGGAGCCCTAGGCTTAGGGCTTCCCCTCTGGGAGGGGGGAGCCCTAGGCCTAGGGAGCCCCCGCCCTGGGGAGCCCTAGGCTTAGGGCTTCCCCTCTGGGAGGGGGGAGCCCTAGGCCTAGGGAGCCCCCGCCCTGGGGAGCCCTAGGCTTAGGGCTTCCCCTCTGGGAGGGGGGAGCCCTAGGCCTAGGGAGCCCCCGCCCTGGGGAGCCCTAGGCTTAGGGCTTCCCCTCTGGGAGGGGGGAGCCCTAGGCCTAGGGAGCCCCCGCCCTGGGGAGCCCTAGGCTTAGGGCTTCCCCTCTGGGAGGGGGGAGCCCTAGGCCTAGGGAGCCCCCGCCCTGGGGAGCCCTAGGCTTAGGGCTTCCCCTCTGGGAGGGGGGAGCCCTAGGCCTAGGGAGCCCCCGCCCTGGGGAGCCCTAGGCTTAGGGCTTCCCCTCTGGGAGGGGGGAGCCCTAGGCCTAGGGAGCCCCCGCCCTGGGGAGCCCTAGGCTTAGGGCTTCCCCTCTGGGAGGGGGGAGCCCTAGGCCTAGGGAGACCCCGCCCTGGGGAGCCCTAGGCTTAGGGCTTCCCCTCTGGGAGGGGGGAGCCCTAGGCCTAGGGAGCCCCCGCCCTGGGGAGCCCTAGGCTTAGGGCTTCCCCTCTGGGAGGGGGGAGCCCTAGGCCTAGGGAGCCCCCGCCCTGGGGAGCCCTAGGCTTAGGGCTTCCCCTCTGGGAGGGGGGAGCCCTAGGCCTAGGGAGCCCCCGCCCTGGGGAGCCCTAGGCTTAGGGCTTCCCCTCTGGGAGGGGGGAGCCCTAGGCCTAGGGAGCCCCCGCCCTGGGGAGCCCTAGGCTTAGGGCTTCCCCCTGGGAGGGGGGAGCCCTAGGCCTAGGGAGCCCCCGCCCTGGGGAGCCCTAGGCTTAGGGTTCCCCCTGGGAGGGGGGAGCCCTAGGCCTAGGGAGCCCCAGCCCTGGGGAGCCCTAGGCTTAGGGTTCCCCCCTGGGAGCGGGGAGCCCTAGGCCTAGGGAGCCCCAGCCCTGGGGAGCCCTAGGCTTAGGGTTCCCCCCTGGGAGGGGGGAGCCCATGCCTAGGGAGCCCCAGCCCTGGGGAGCCCTAGGCTTAGGGTTCCCCCCTGGGAGGGGGGAGCCCTAGGCCTAGGGAGCCCCAGCCCTGGGGAGCCCTAGGCTTAGGGTTCCCCCCTGGGAGGGGGGAGCCCTAGGCCTAGGGAGCCCCAGCCCTGGGGAGCCCTAGGCTTAGGGTTCCCCCCTGGGAGTGGGGAGCCCTAGGCCTAGGGAGCCCCAGCCCTGGGGAGCCTAGGCCTAGGGAGCCCCAGCCCTGGGGAGCCCTAGGCTTAGGGTTCCCCCCTGGGAGGGGGGAGCCCTAGGCCTAGGGAGCCCCAGCCCTGGGGAGCCCTAGGCTTAGGGTTCCCCCCTGGGAGGGGGGGAGCCCTAGGCCTAGGGAGCCCCAGCCCTGGGGAGCCCTAGGCTTAGGGTTCCCCCCTGGGAGGGGGGAGCCCTAGGCCTAGGGAGCCCCAGCCCTGGGGAGCCCTAGGCTTAGGGTTCCCCCCTGGGAGCCCTAGGCCTAGGGAGCCCCAGCCCTGGGGAGCCCTAGGCTTAGGGTTCCCCCCTGGGAGGGGGGAGCCCTAGGCCTAGGGAGCCCCAGCCCTGGGGAGCCCTAGGCTTAGGGTTCCCCCCTGGGAGGGGGGAGCCCTAGGCCTAGGGAGCCCCAGCCCTGGGGAGCCCTAGGCTTAGGGTTCCCCCCTGGGAGGGGGGAGCCCTAGGCCTAGGGAGCCCCAGCCCTGGGGAGCCCTAGGCTTAGGGTTCCCCCCTGGGAGGGGGGAGCCCTAGGCCTAGGGAGCCCCAGCCCTGGGGAGCCCTAGGCTTAGGGTTCCCCCCTGGGAGGGGGGAGCCCTAGGCCTAGGGAGCCCCAGCCCTGGGGAGCCCTAGGCTTAGGGTTCCCCCCTGGGAGGGGGGAGCCCTAGGCCTAGGGAGCCCCAGCCCTGGGGAGCCCTAGGCTTAGGGTTCCCCCTGGGAGGGGGGAGCCCTAGGCCTAGGGAGCCCCAGCCCTGGGGAGCCCTAGGCTTAGGGTTCCCCCCTGGGAGGGGGGAGCCCTAGGCCTAGGGAGCCCCAGCCCTGGGGAGCCCTAGGCTTAGGGTTCCCCCCTGGGAGGGGGGAGCCCTAGGCCTAGGGAGCCCCAGCCCTGGGAGCCCTAGGCTTAGGGTTCCCCCCTGGGAGGGGGGAGCCCTAGGCCTAGGGAGCCCCAGCCCTGGGGAGCCCTAGGCTTAGGGTTCCCCCCTGGGAAGGGGGGAGCCCTAGGCCTAGGGAGCCCCAGCCCTGGGGAGCCCTAGGCTTAGGGTTCCCCCCTGGGAGGGGGGAGCCCTAGGCCTAGGGAGCCCCAGCCCTGGGGAGCCCTAGGCTTAGGGTTCCCCCCTGGGAGGGGGGAGCCCTAGGCCTAGGGAGCCCCAGCCCTGGGGAGCCCTAGGCTTAGGGTTCCCCCCTGGGAGGGGGGAGCCCTAGGCCTAGGGAGCCCCAGCCCTGGGGAGCCCTAGGCTTAGGGTTCCCCCCTGGGAGGGGGGAGCCCTAGGCCTAGGGAGCCCCAGCCCTGGGGAGCCCTAGGCTTAGGGTTCCCCCCTGGGAGGGGGGAGCCCTAGGCCTAGGGAGCCCCTGCCCTGGGGAGCCCTAGGCTTAGGGTTCCCCCTGGGAGGGGGGAGCCCTAGGCCTAGGGAGCCCCCGGGAGGGGAGCCCTAGGCTTAGTGTTCCCCCTGGGAGGGGGGAGCCCTAGGCCTAGGGAGCCCCCGGGAGGGGAGCCCTAGGCTTAGGGTTCCCCCTGGGAGGGGGGAGCCCTAGGCCTAGGGAGCCCCAGCCCTGGGGAGCCCTAGGCTTAGGGTTCCCCCTGGGAGGGGGGAGCCCTAGGCCTAGGGAGCCCCAGCCCTGGGGAGCCCTAGGCTTAGGGTTCCCCCTGGGAGGGGGGAGCCCTAGGCCTAGGGAGCCCCAGCCCTGGGGAGCCCTAGGCTTAGGGTTCCCCCTGGGAGGGGGGAGCCCTAGGCCTAGGGAGCCCCAGCCCTGGGGAGCCCTAGGCTTAGGGTTCCCCCTGGGAGTGGGGAGCCCTAGGCCTAGGGAGCCCCCGGGAGGGGAGCCCTAGGCTTAGGGTTCCCCCTGGGAGGGGGGAGCCCTAGGCCTAGGGAGCCCCCGCCCTGGGGAGCCCTAGGCTTAGGGCTTCCCCTCTGGGAGGGGGGAGCCCTAGGCCTAGGGAGCCCCCGCCCTGGGGAGCCCTAGGCTTAGGGCTTCCCCTCTGGGAGGGGGGAGCCCTAGGCCTAGGGAGCCCCCGCCCTGGGGAGCCCTAGGCTTAGGGCTTCCCCTCTGGGAGGGGGGAGCCCTAGGCCTAGGGAGCCCCCGCCCTGGGGAGCCCTAGGCTTAGGGCTTCCCCTCTGGGAGGGGGGAGCCCTAGGCCTAGGGAGCCCCAGCCCTGGGGAGCCCTAGGCTTAGGGCTTCCCCTCTGGGAGGGGGGAGCCCTAGGCCTAGGGAGCCCCCGCCCTGGGGAGCCCTAGGCTTAGGGCTTCCCCTCTGGGAGGGGGGAGCCCTAGGCCTAGGGAGCCCCCGCCCTGGGGAGCCCTAGGCTTAGGGCTTCCCCTCTGGGAGGGGGGAGCCCTAGGCCTAGGGAGCCCCCGCCCTGGGGAGCCCTAGGCTTAGGGCTTCCCCTCTGGGAGGGGGGAGCCCTAGGCCTAGGGAGCCCCCGCCCTGGGGAGCCCTAGGCTTAGGGTTCCCCCTGGGAGGGGGGAGCCCTAGGCCTAGGGAGCCCCCGCCCTGGGGAGCCCTAGGCTTAGGGCCTCCCCCTGGGAGGGGGGAGCCCTAGGCCTAGGGAGCCCCCGCCCTGGGGAGCCCTAGGCTTAGGGTTCCCCCCTGGGAGGGGGGAGCCCTAGGCCTAGGGAGCCCCAGCCCTGGGGAGCCCTAGGCTTAGGGTTCCCCCCTGGGAGGGGGGAGCCCTAGGCCTAGGGAGCCCCAGCCCTGGGGAGCCCTAGGCTTAGGGTTCCCCCCTGGGAGGGGGGAGCCCTAGGCCTAGGGAGCCCCAGCCCTGGGGAGCCCTAGGCTTAGGGTTCCCCCCTGGGAGGGGGGAGCCCTAGGCCTAGGGAGCCCCAGCCCTGGGGAGCCCTAGGCTTAGGGTTCCCCCCTGGGAGGGGGGAGCCCTAGGCCTAGGGAGCCCCAGCCCTGGGGAGCCCTAGGCTTAGGGTTCCCCCCTGGGAGGGGGGAGCCCTAGGCCTAGGGAGCCCCAGCCCTGGGGAGCCCTAGGCTTAGGGTTCCCCCCTGGGAGGGGGGAGCCCTAGGCCTAGGGAGCCCCAGCCCTGGGGAGCCCTAGGCTTAGGGTTCCCCCCTGGGAGGGGGGAGCCCTAGGCCTAGGGAGCCCCAGCCCTGGGGAGCCCTAGGCTTAGGGTTCCCCCCTGGGAGGGGGGAGCCCTAGGCCTAGGGAGCCCCAGCCCTGGGGAGCCCTAGGCTTAGGGTTCCCCCCTGGGAGGGGGGAGCCCTAGGCCTAGGGAGCCCCAGCCCTGGGGAGCCCTAGGCTTAGGGTTCCCCCCTGGGAGGGGGGAGCCCTAGGCCTAGGGAGCCCCAGCCCTGGGGAGCCCTAGGCTTAGGGTTCCCCCCTGGGAGGGGGGAGCCCTAGGCCTAGGGAGCCCCAGCCCTGGGGAGCCCTAGGCTTAGGGTTCCCCCCTGGGAGGGGGGAGCCCTAGGCCTAGGGAGCCCCAGCCCTGGGGAGCCCTAGGCTTAGGGTTCCCCCCTGGGAGGGGGGAGCCCTAGGCCTAGGGAGCCCCAGCCCTGGGGAGCCCTAGGCCTAGGGAGCCCCAGCCCTGGGGAGCCCTAGGCTTAGGGTTCCCCCTGGGAGGGGGGAGCCCTAGGCCTAGGGAGCCCCCGGGAGGGGAGCCCTAGGCTTAGGGTTCCCCCTGGGAGGGGGGAGCCCTAGGCCTAGGGAGCCCCCGGGAGGGGAGCCCTAGGCTTAGGGTTCCCCCTGGGAGGGGGGAGCCCTAGGCCTAGGGAGCCCCCGGGAGGGGAGCCCTAGGCTTAGGGTTCCCCCTGGGAGGGGGGAGCCCTAGGCCTAGGGAGCCCCCGGGAGGGGAGCCCTAGGCTTAGGGTTCCCCCTGGGAGGGGGGAGCCCTAGGCCTAGGGAGCCCCCGGGAGGGGAGCCCTAGGCTTAGGGTTCCCCCTGGGAGGGGGGAGCCCTAGGCCTAGGGAGCCCCAGCCCTGGGGAGCCCTAGGCTTAGGGTTCCCCCTGGGAGGGGGGAGCCCTAGGCCTAGGGAGCCCCAGCCCTGGGGAGCCCTAGGCTTAGGGTTCCCCCTGGGAGGGGGGAGCCCTAGGCCTAGGGAGCCCCAGCCCTGGGGAGCCCTAGGCTTAGGGTTCCCCCTGGGAGGGGGGAGCCCTAGGCCTAGGGAGCCCCAGCCCTGGGGAGCCCTAGGCTTAGGGTTCCCCCTGGGAGGGGGGAGCCCTAGGCCTAGGGAGCCCCAGCCCTGGGGAGCCCTAGGCTTAGGGTTCCCCCTGGGAGGGGGGAGCCCTAGGCCTAGGGAGCCCCAGCCCTGGGGAGCCCTAGGCTTAGGGTTCCCCCTGGGAGGGGGGAGCCCTAGGCCTAGGGAGCCCCAGCCCTGGGGAGCCCTAGGCTTAGGGTTCCCCCTGGGAGGGGGGAGCCCTAGGCCTAGGGAGCCCCCGGGAGGGGAGCCCTAGGCTTAGGGTTCCCCCTGGGAGGGGGGAGCCCTAGGCCTAGGGAGCCCCCGCCCTGGGGAGCCCTAGGCTTAGGGTTCCCCCTGGGAGGGGGGAGCCCTAGGCCTAGGGAGCCCCAGCCCTGGGGAGCCCTAGGCTTAGGGCTTCCCCCTGGGAGGGGGGAGCCCTAGGCCTAGGGAGCCCCAGCCCTGGGGAGCCCTAGGCTTAGGGCTTCCCCCTGGGAGGGGGGAGCCCTAGGCCTAGGGAGCCCCAGCCCTGGGGAGCCCTAGGCTTAGGGCCTCCCCCTGGGAGGGGGGAGCCCTAGGCCTAGGGAGCCCCAGCCCTGGGGAGCCCTAGGCTTAGGGCCTCCCCCTGGGAGGGGGGAGCCCTAGGCCTAGGGAGCCCCAGCCCTGGGGAGCCCTAGGCTTAGGGCCTCCCCCTGGGAGGGGGGAGCCCTAGGCCTAGGGAGCCACAGCCCTGGGGAGCCCTAGGCTTAGGGCCTCCCCCTGGGAGGGGGGAGCCCTAGGCCTAGGGAGCCCCAGCCCTGGGGAGCCCTAGGCTTAGGGCCTCCCCCTGGGAGGGGGGAGCCCTAGGCCTAGGGAGCCCCAGCCCTGGGGAGGCCTAGGCTTAGGGCTTCCCCCTGGGAGGGGGGAGCCCTAGGCCTAGGGAGCCCCAGCCCTGGGGAGCCCTAGGCTTAGGGCTTCCCCCTGGGAGCGGGGAGCCCTAGGCCTAGGGAGCCCCAGCCCTGGGGAGCCCTAGGCTTAGGGCTTCCCCCTGGGAGGGGGGAGCCCTAGGCCTAGGGAGCCCCAGCCCTGGGGAGCCCTAGGCTTAGGGCTTCCCCCTGGGAGGGGGGAGCCCTAGGCCTAGGGAGCCCCAGCCCTGGGGAGCCCTAGGCTTAGGGCTTCCCCCTGGGAGGGGGGAGCCCTAGGCCTAGGGAGCCCCAGCCCTGGGGAGCCCTAGGCTTAGGGCTTCCCCCTGGGAGGGGGGAGCCCTAGGCCTAGGGAGCCCCAGCCCTGGGGAGCCCTAGGTTTAGGGCTTCCCCCTGGGAGGGGGGAGCCCTAGGCCTAGGGAGCCCCAGCCCTGGGGAGCCCTAGGCTTAGGGCTTCCCCCTGGGAGGGGGGAGCCCTAGGCCTAGGGAGCCCCAGCCCTGGGGAGCCCTAGGCTTAGGGCTTCCCCCTGGGAGGGGGAGCCCTAGGCCTAGGGAGCCCCAGCCCTGGGGAGCCCTAGGCTTAGGGCTTCCCCCTGGGAGGGGGGAGCCCTAGGCCTAGGGAGCCCCAGCCCTGGGGAGCCCTAGGCTTAGGGTTCCCCCTGGGAGGGGGGAGCCCTAGGCCTAGGGAGCCCCAGCCCTGGGGAGCCCTAGGCCTAGGGTTCCCCCTGGGAGGGGGGAGCCCTAGGCCTAGGGAGCCCCAGCCCTGGGGAGCCCTAGGCCTAGGGTTCCCCCTGGGAGGGGGGAGCCCTAGGCCTAGGGAGCCCCCGGGAGGGGAGCCCTAGGCCTAGGGTTCCCCCTGGGAGGGGGGAGCCCTAGGCCTAGGGAGCCCCCGGGAGGGGAGCCCTAGGCCTAGGGTTCCCCCTGGGAGGGGGGAGCCCTAGGCCTAGGGAGCCCCCGGGAGGGGAGCCCTAGGCCTAGGGTTCCCCCTGGGAGGGCGGAGCCCTAGGCCTAGGGAGCCCCCGGGAGGGGAGCCCTAGGCCTAGGGTTCCCCCTGGGAGGGGGGAGCCCTAGGCCTAGGGAGCCCCAGCCCTGGGGAGCCCTAGGCCTAGGGCTTCCCCCTGGGAGGGGGGAGCCCTAGGCCTAGGGAGCCCCAGCCCTGGGGAGCCCTAGGCCTAGGGCTTCCCCCTGGGAGGGGGGAGCCCTAGGCCTAGGGAGCCCCAGCCCTGGGGAGCCCTAGGCCTAGGGCTTCCCCCTGGGAGGGGGGAGCCCTAGGCCTAGGGAGCCCCAGCCCTGGGGAGCCCTAGGCCTAGGGCTTCCCCCTGGGAGGGGGGAGCCCTAGGCCTAGGGAGCCCCAGCCCTGGGGAGCCCTAGGCTTAGGGCTTCCCCCTGGGAGGGGGGAGCCCTAGGCCTAGGGAGCCCCAGCCCTGGGGAGCCCTAGCCTTAGGGCTTCCCCCTGGGAGGGGGGAGCCCTAGGCCTAGGGAGCCCCAGCCCTGGGGAGCCCTAGGCTTAGGGCTTCCCCCTGGGAGGGGGGAGCCCTAGGCCTAGGGAGCCCCAGCCCTGGGGAGCCCTAGCCTTAGGGCTTCCCCCTGGGAGGGGGGAGCCCTAGGCCTAGGGAGCCCCAGCCCTGGGGAGCCCTAGGCTTAGGGTTCCCCTTGGGAGGGGGGAGCCCTAGGCCTAGGGAGCCCCCGGGAGGGGAGCCCTAGGCTTAAGGTTCCCCCTGGGAGGGGGGCGCCCTAGGCCTAGGGAGCCCCAGCCCTGGGGAGCCCTAGGCTTAGGGTTCCCCCTGGGAGGGGGGCGCCCGAGGCCTAGGGAGCCCCAGCCCTGGGGAGCCCTAGGCTTAGGGTTCCCCCTGGGAGGGGTGAGCCCTAGGCCTAGGGAGCCCCCGGGAGGGGAGCCCTAGGCTTAGGGTTCCCCCTGGGAGGGGGGAGCCCTAGGCCTAGGGAGCCCCAGCCCTGGGGAGCCCTAGGCTTAGGGTTCCCCCTGGGAGGGGGGAGCCCTAGGCCTAGGGAGCCCCAGCCCTGGGGAGCCCTAGGCTTAGGGTTCCCCCTGGGAGGGGGGAGCCCTAGGCCTAGGGAGCCCCAGCCCTGGGGAGCCCTAGGCCTAGGGTTCCCCCTGGGAGGGGGGAGCCCTAGGCCTAGGGAGCCCCAGCCCTGGGGAGCCCTAGGCCTAGGGTTCCCCCTGGGAGGGGGGAGCCCTAGGCCTAGGGAGCCCCAGCCCTGGGGAGCCCTAGGCCTAGGGTTCCCCCTGGGAGGAGGGAGCCCTAGGCCTAGGGAGCCCCAGCCCTGGGGAGCCCTAGGCCTAGGGTTCCCCCTGGGAGGGGGGAGCCCTAGGCCTAGGGAGCCCCAGCCCTGGGGAGCCCTAGGCCTAGGGTTCCCCCTGGGAGTGGGGAGCCCTAGGCCTAGGGAGCCCCAGCCCTGGGGAGCCCTAGGCCTAGGGTTCCCCCTGGGAGGGGGGAGCCCTAGGCCTAGGGAGCCCCCGGGAGGGGAGCCCTAGGCCTAGGGTTCCCCCTGGGAGGGGGGAGCCCTAGGCCTAGGGAGCCCCCGGGAGGGGAGCCCTAGACCTAGGGTTCCCCCTGGGAGGGGGGAGCCCTAGGCCTAGGGAGCCCCCGGGAGGGGAGCCCTAGGCCTAGGGCTTCCCCCTGGGAGGGGGGAGCCCTAGGCCTAGGGAGCCCCAGCCCTGGGGAGCCCTAGGCCTAGGGCTTCCCCCTGGGAGGGGGGAGCCCTAGGCCTAGGGAGCCCCAGCCCTGGGGAGCCCTAGGCCTAGGGCTTCCCCCTGGGAGGGGGGAGCCCTAGGCCTAGGGAGCCCCAGCCCTGGGGAGCCCTAGGCCTAGGGCTTCCCCCTGGGAGGGGGGAGCCCTAGGCCTAGGGAGCCCCAGCCCTGGGGAGCCCTAGGCTTAGGGCTTCCCCCTGGGAGGGGGGAGCCCTAGGCCTAGGGAGCCCCAGCCCTGGGGAGCCCTAGGCTTAGGGCTTCCCCCTGGGAGGGGGGAGCCCTAGGCCTAGGGAGCCCCAGCCCTGGGGAGCCCTAGGCTTAGGGCTTCCCCCTGGGAGGGGGGAGCCCTAGGCCTAGGGAGCCCCAGCCCTGGGGAGCCCAAGGCTTAGGGCTTCCCCCTGGGAGGGGGGAGCCCTAGGCCTAGGGAGCCCCAGCCCTGGGGAGCCCTAGGCTTAGGGCTTCCCCCTGGGAGGGGGGATCTCTTGGCCTAGGGAGCCCCAGCCCTGGGGTGCCCTAGGCTTAGGGCTTCCCCCTGGGAGGGGGGAGCCCTAGGCCTAGGGAGCCCCAGCCCTGGGGAGCCCTAGGCTTAGGGCTTCCCCCTGGGAGGGGGGAGCCCTAGGCCTAGGGAGCCCCAGCCCTGGGGAGCCCTAGGCTTAGGGTTCCCCCTGGGAGGGGGGAGCCCTAGGCCTAGGGAGCCCCCGGGAGGGGAGCCCTAGGCTTAGGGTTCCCCCTGGGAGGGGGGCGCCCTAGGCCTAGGGAGCCCCAGCCCTGGGGAGCCCTAGGCTTAGGGTTCCCCCTGGGAGGGGGGAGCCCTAGGCCTAGGGAGCCCCCGGGAGGGGAGCCCTAGGCTTAGGGTTCCCCCTGGGAGGGGCGAGCCCTAGGCCTAGGGAGCCCCCGGGAGGGGAGCCCTAGGCTTAGGGTTCCCCCTGGGAGGGGGGAGCCCTAGGCCTAGGGAGCCCCAGCCCTGGGGAGCCCTAGGCTTAGTGTTCCCCCTGGGAGGGGGGAGCCCTAGGCCTAGGGAGCCCCCGGGAGGGGAGCCCTAGGCTTAGGGTTCCCCCTGGGAGGGGGGAGCCCTAGGCCTAGGGAGCCCCAGCCCTTGGGAGCCCTAGGCTTAGGGTTCCCCCTGGGAGGGGGGAGCCCTAGGCCTAGGGAGCCCCCGGGAGGGGAGCCCTAGGCTTAGGGTTCCCCCTGGGAGGGGGGAGCCCTAGGCCTAGGGAGCCCCCGGGAGGGGAGCCCTAGGCTTAGGGTTCCCCCCTGGGAGGGGGGAGCCCTAGGCCTAGGGAGCCCCCGGGAGGGGAGCCCTAGGCTTAGGGTTCCCCCCTGGGAGGGGGGAGCCCTAGGCCTAGGGAGCCCCAGCCCTGGGGAGCCCTAGGCTTAGGGTTCCCCCCTGGGAGGGGGGAGCCCTAGGCCTAGGGAGCCCCAGCCCTGGGGAGCCCTAGGCTTAGGGTTCCCCCCTGGGAGGGGGGAGCCCTAGGCCTAGGGAGCCCCAGCCCTGGGGAGCCCTAGGCTTAGGGTTCCCCCCTGGGAGGGGGGAGCCCTAGGCCTAGGGAGCCCCAGCCCTGGGGAGCCCTAGGCTTAGGGTTCCCCCCTGGGAGGGGGGAGCCCTAGGCCTAGGGAGCCCCAGCCCTGGGGAGCCCTAGGCTTAGGGTTCCCCCCTGGGAGTGGGGAGCCCTAGGCCTAGGGAGCCCCAGCCCTGGGGAGCCCTAGGCTTAGGGTTCCCCCCTGGGAGTGGGGAGCCCTAGGCCTAGGGAGCCCCAGCCCTGGGGAGCCCTAGGCTTAGGGTTCCCCCCTGGGAGGGGGGAGCCCTAGGCCTAGGGAGCCCCAGCCCTGGGGAGCCCTAGGCTTAGGGTTCCCCCCTGGGAGGGGGGAGCCCTAGGCCTAGGGAGCCCCAGCCCTGGGGAGCCCTAGGCTTAGGGTTCCCCCCTGGGAGGGGGGAGCCCTAGGCCTAGGGAGCCCCAGCCCTGGGGAGCCCTAGGCTTAGGGTTCCCCCCTGGGAGGGGGGAGCCCTAGGCCTAGGGAGCCCCAGCCCTGGGGAGCCCTAGGCTTAGGGTTCCCCCCTGGGAGGGGGGAGCCCTAGGCCTAGGGAGCCCCAGCCCTGGGGAGCCCTAGGCTTAGGGTTCCCCCCTGGGAGGGGGGAGCCCTAGGCCTAGGGAGCCCCAGCCCTGGGGAGCCCTAGGCTTAGGGTTCCCCCCTGGGAGGGGGGAGCCCTAGGCCTAGGGAGCCCCAGCCCTGGGGAGCCCTAGGCTTAGGGTGCCCCCCTGGGAGGGGGGAGCCCTAGGCCTAGGGAGCCCCAGCCCTGGGGAGCCCTAGGCTTAGGGTGCCCCCCTGGGAGGGGGGAGCCCTAGGCCTAGGGAGCCCCAGCCCTGGGGAGCCCTAGGCTTAGGGTGCCCCCCTGGGAGGGGGGAGCCCTAGGCCTAGGGAGCCCCAGCCCTGGGGAGCCCTAGGCTTAGGGCTTCCCCCTGGGAGGGGGGAGCCCTAGGCCTAGGGAGCCCCAGCCCTGGGGAGCCCTAGGCTTAGGGCTTCCCCCTGGGAGGGGGGAGCCCTAGGCCTAGGGAGCCCCAGCCCTGGGGAGCCCTAGGCTTAGGGTGCCCCCCTGGGAGGGGGGAGCCCTAGGCCTAGGGAGCCCCAGCCCTGGGGAGCCCTAGGCTTAGGGTGCCCCCCTGGGAGGGGGGAGCCCTAGGCCTAGGGAGCCCCAGCCCTGGGGAGCCCTAGGCTTAGGGTGCCCCCCTGGGAGGGGGGAGCCCTAGGCCTAGGGAGCCCCAGCCCTGGGGAGCCCTAGGCTTAGGGTGCCCCCCTGGGAGGGGGGAGCCCTAGGCCTAGGGAGCCCCAGCCCTGGGGAGCCCTAGGCTTAGGGTGCCCCCCTGGGAGGGGGGAGCCCTAGGCCTAGGGAGCCCCAGCCCTGGGGAGCCCTAGGCTTAGGGTGCCCCCCTGGGAGGGGGGAGCCCTAGGCCTAGGGAGCCCCAGCCCTGGGGAGCCCTAGGCTTAGGGTGCCCCCCTGGGAGGGGGGAGCCCTAGGCCTAGGGAGCCCCAGCCCTGGGGAGCCCTAGGCTTAGGGTGCCCCCCTGGGAGGGGGGAGCCCTAGGCCTAGGGAGCCCCAGCCCTGGGGAGCCCTAGGCTTAGGGTGCCCCCCTGGGAGGGGGGAGCCCTAGGCCTAGGGAGCCCCAGCCCTGGGGAGCCCTAGGCTTAGGGTGCCCCCCTGGGAGGGGGGAGCCCTAGGCCTAGGGAGCCCCAGCCCTGGGGAGCCCTAGGCTTAGGGTGCCCCCCTGGGAGGGGGGAGCCCTAGGCCTAGGGAGCCCCAGCCCTGGGGAGCCCTAGGCTTAGGGTGCCCCCCTGGGAGGGGGGAGCCCTAGGCCTAGGGAGCCCCAGCCCTGGGGAGCCCTAGGCTTAGGGTGCCCCCCTGGGAGGGGGGAGCCCTAGGCCTAGGGAGCCCCAGCCCTGGGGAGCCCTAGGCTTAGGGTGCCCCCCTGGGAGGGGGGAGCCCTAGGCCTAGGGAGCCCCAGCCCTGGGGAGCCCTAGGCTTAGGGTGCCCCCCTGGGAGGGGGGAGCCCTAGGCCTAGGGAGCCCCAGCCCTGGGGAGCCCTAGGCTTAGGGTGCCCCCCTGGGAGGGGGGAGCCCTAGGCCTAGGGAGCCCCAGCCCTGGGGAGCCCTAGGCTTAGGGTGCCCCCCTGGGAGGGGGGAGCCCTAGGCCTAGGGAGCCCCAGCCCTGGGGAGCCCTAGGCTTAGGGTGCCCCCCTGGGAGGGGGGAGCCCTAGGCCTAGGGAGCCCCAGCCCTGGGGAGCCCTAGGCTTAGGGTGCCCCCCTGGGAGGGGGGAGCCCTAGGCCTAGGGAGCCCCAGCCCTGGGGAGCCCTAGGCTTAGGGTGCCCCCCTGGGAGGGGGGAGCCCTAGGCCTAGGGAGCCCCAGCCCTGGGGAGCCCTAGGCTTAGGGTGCCCCCCTGGGAGGGGGGAGCCCTAGGCCTAGGGAGCCCCAGCCCTGGGGAGCCCTAGGCTTAGGGTGCCCCCCTGGGAGGGGGGAGCCCTAGGCCTAGGGAGCCCCAGCCCTGGGGAGCCCTAGGCTTAGGGTGCCCCCCTGGGAGGGGGGAGCCCTAGGCCTAGGGAGCCCCAGCCCTGGGGAGCCCTAGGCTTAGGGTTCCCCCCTGGGAGGGGGGAGCCCTAGGCCTAGGGAGCCCCAGCCCTGGGGAGCCCTAGGCTTAGGGTTCCCCCCTGGGTGGGGGGAGCCCTAGGCCTAGGGAGCCCCAGCCCTGGGGAGCCCTAGGCTTAGGGTTCCCCCCTGGGTGGGGGGAGCCCTAGGCCTAGGGAGCCCCAGCCCTGGGGAGCCCTAGGCTTAGGGTTCCCCCCTGGGAGGGGGGAGCCCTAGGCCTAGGGAGCCCCAGCCCTGGGGAGCCCTAGGCTTAGGGTTCCCCCCTGGGAGGGGGGAGCCCTAGGCCTAGGGAGCCCCAGCCCTGGGGAGCCCTAGGCTTAGGGTTCCCCCCTGGGAGGGGGGAGCCCTAGGCCTAGGGAGCCCCAGCCCTGGGGAGCCCTAGGCTTAGGGTTCCCCCCTGGGAGGGGGGAGCCCTAGGCCTAGGGAGCCCCAGCCCTGGGGAGCCCTAGGCTTAGGGTTCCCCCCTGGGAGGGGGGAGCCCTAGGCCTAGGGAGCCCCAGCCCTGGGGAGCCCTAGGCTTAGGGTTCCCCCCTGGGAGGGGGGAGCCCTAGGCCTAGGGAGCCCCAGCCCTGGGGAGCCCTAGGCTTAGGGTTCCCCCCTGGGAGGGGGGAGCCCTAGGCCTAGGGAGCCCCAGCCCTGGGGAGCCCTAGGCTTAGGGTTCCCCCCTGGGAGGGGGGAGCCCTAGGCCTAGGGAGCCCCAGCCCTGGGGAGCCCTAGGCTTAGGGTTCCCCCCTGGGAGGGGGGAGCCCTAGGCCTAGGGAGCCCCAGCCCTGGGGAGCCCTAGGCTTAGGGTTCCCCCCTGGGAGGGGGGAGCCCTAGGCCTAGGGAGCCCCAGCCCTGGGGAGCCCTAGGCTTAGGGTTCCCCCCTGGGAGGGGGGAGCCCTAGGCCTAGGGAGCCCCAGCCCTGGGGAGCCCTAGGCTTAGGGTTCCCCCCTGGGAGGGGGGAGCCCTAGGCCTAGGGAGCCCCAGCCCTGGGGAGCCCTAGGCTTAGGGTTCCCCCCTGGGAGGGGGGAGCCCTAGGCCTAGGGAGCCCCAGCCCTGGGGAGCCCTAGGCTTAGGGTTCCCCCCTGGGAGGGGGGAGCCCTAGGCCTAGGGAGCCCCAGCCCTGGGGAGCCCTAGGCTTAGGGTTCCCCCCTGGGAGGGGGGAGCCCTAGGCCTAGGGAGCCCCAGCCCTGGGGAGCCCTAGGCTTAGGGTTCCCCCCTGGGAGGGGGGAGCCCTAGGCCTAGGGAGCCCCAGCCCTGGGGAGCCCTAGGCTTAGGGTTCCCCCCTGGGAGGGGGGAGCCCTAGGCCTAGGGAGCCCCAGCCCTGGGGAGCCCTAGGCTTAGGGTTCCCCCCTGGGAGGGGGGAGCCCTAGGCCTAGGGAGCCCCAGCCCTGGGGAGCCCTAGGCTTAGGGTTCCCCCCTGGGAGGGGGGAGCCCTAGGCCTAGGGAGCCCCAGCCCTGGGGAGCCCTAGGCTTAGGGTTCCCCCCTGGGAGGGGGGAGCCCTAGGCCTAGGGAGCCCCAGCCCTGGGGAGCCCTAGGCTTAGGGTTCCCCCCTGGGAGGGGGGAGCCCTAGGCCTAGGGAGCCCCAGCCCTGGGGAGCCCTAGGCTTAGGGTTCCCCCCTGGGAGGGGGGAGCCCTAGGCCTAGGGAGCCCCAGCCCTGGGGAGCCCTAGGCTTAGGGTTCCCCCCTGGGAGGGGGGAGCCCTAGGCCTAGGGAGCCCCAGCCCTGGGGAGCCCTAGGCTTAGGGTTCCCCCCTGGGAGGGGGGAGCCCTAGGCCTAGGGAGCCCCAGCCCTGGGGAGCCCTAGGCTTAGGGTTCCCCCCTGGGAGGGGGGAGCCCTAGGCCTAGGGAGCCCCAGCCCTGGGGAGCCCTAGGCTTAGGGTTCCCCCCTGGGAGGGGGGAGCCCTAGGCCTAGGGAGCCCCAGCCCTGGGGAGCCCTAGGCTTAGGGTTCCCCCCTGGGAGGGGGGAGCCCTAGGCCTAGGGAGCCCCAGCCCTGGGGAGCCCTAGGCTTAGGGTTCCCCCCTGGGAGGGGGGAGCCCTAGGCCTAGGGAGCCCCAGCCCTGGGGAGCCCTAGGCTTAGGGTTCCCCCCTGGGAGGGGGGAGCCCTAGGCCTAGGGAGCCCCAGCCCTGGGGAGCCCTAGGCTTAGGGTTCCCCCCTGGGAGGGGGGAGCCCTAGGCCTAGGGAGCCCCAGCCCTGGGGAGCCCTAGGCTTAGGGTTCCCCCCTGGGAGGGGGGAGCCCTAGGCCTAGGGAGCCCCAGCCCTGGGGAGCCCTAGGCTTAGGGTTCCCCCCTGGGAGGGGGGAGCCCTAGGCCTAGGGAGCCCCAGCCCTGGGGAGCCCTAGGCTTAGGGTTCCCCCCTGGGAGGGGGGAGCCCTAGGCCTAGGGAGCCCCAGCCCTGGGGAGCCCTAGGCTTAGGGTTCCCCCCTGGGAGGGGGGAGCCCTAGGCCTAGGGAGCCCCAGCCCTGGGGAGCCCTAGGCTTAGGGTTCCCCCCTGGGAGGGGGGAGCCCTAGGCCTAGGGAGCCCCAGCCCTGGGGAGCCCTAGGCTTAGGGTTCCCCCCTGGGAGGGGGGAGCCCTAGGCCTAGGGAGCCCCAGCCCTGGGGAGCCCTAGGCTTAGGGTTCCCCCCTGGGAGGGGGGAGCCCTAGGCCTAGGGAGCCCCAGCCCTGGGGAGCCCTAGGCTTAGGGTTCCCCCCTGGGAGGGGGGAGCCCTAGGCCTAGGGAGCCCCAGCCCTGGGGAGCCCTAGGCTTAGGGTTCCCCCCTGGGAGGGGGGAGCCCTAGGCCTAGGGAGCCCCAGCCCTGGGGAGCCCTAGGCTTAGGGTTCCCCCCTGGGAGGGGGGAGCCCTAGGCCTAGGGAGCCCCAGCCCTGGGGAGCCCTAGGCTTAGGGTTCCCCCCTGGGAGGGGGGAGCCCTAGGCCTAGGGAGCCCCAGCCCTGGGGAGCCCTAGGCTTAGGGTTCCCCCTGGGAGGGGGGAGCCCTAGGCCTAGGGAGCCCCAGCCCTGGGGAGCCCTAGGCTTAGGGTTCCCCCTGGGAGGAGGGAGCCCTAGGCCTAGGGAGCCCCAGCCCTAGGGAGCCCTAGGCTTAGGGTTCCCCCTGGGAGGGGGGAGCCCTAGGCCTAGGGAGCCCCCGGGAGGGGAGCCCTAGGCTTAGGGTTCCCCCTGGGAGGGGGGAGCCCTAGGCCTAGGGAGCCCCCGCCCTGGGGAGCCCTAGGCTTAGGGTTCCCCCTGGGAGGGGGGAGCCCTAGGCCTAGGGAGCCCCCGCCCTGGGGAGCCCTAGGCTTAGGGTTCCCCCTGGGAGGGGGGAGCCCTAGGCCTAGGGAGCCCCCGCCCTGGGGAGCCCTAGGCTTAGGGTTCCCCCTGGGAGGGGGGAGCCCTAGGCCTAGGGAGCCCCAGCCCTGGGGAGCCCTAGGCTTAGGGCTTCCCCCTGGGAGGGGGGAGCCCTAGGCCTAGGGAGCCCCAGCCCTGGGGAGCCCTAGGCTTAGGGCTTC
The DNA here is from genome assembly GCF_050624435.1 of Tenrec ecaudatus. Lineage (NCBI taxonomy): Eukaryota > Metazoa > Chordata > Mammalia > Afrosoricida > Tenrecidae > Tenrec > Tenrec ecaudatus. Next base: position 39,609 of record NW_027458875.1, read on the forward strand.
CCCCTGGGAGGGGGGAGCCCTAGGCCTAGGGAGCCCCAGCCCTGGGGAGCCCTAGGCTTAGGGCCTCCCCCTGGGAGGGGGGAGCCCTAGGCCTAGGGAGCCCCAGCCCTGGGGAGCCCTAGGCTTAGGGCCTCCCCCTGGGAGGGGGGAGCCCTAGGCCTAGGGAGCCCCAGCCCTGGGGAGCCCTAGGCTTAGGGCTTCCCCCTGGGAGGGGGGAGCCCTAGGCCTAGGGAGCCCCAGCCCTGGGGAGCCCTAGGCTTAGGGCTTCAACCTGGGAGGGGGGAGCCCTAGGCCTAGGGAGCCCCAGCCCTGGGGAGCCCTAGGCTTAGGGCTTGCCCCTGGGAGGGGGGAGCCCTAGGCCTAGGGAGCCCCAGCCCTGGGGAGCCCTAGGCTTAGGGCTTCCCCCTGGGAGGGGGGATCCCTAGGCCTAGGGAGCCCCAGCCCTGGGGAGCCCTAGGCTTAGGGCTTCCCCCTGGGAGGGGGGAGCCCTAGGCCTAGGGAGCCCCAGCCCTGGGGAGCCCTAGGCTTAGGGCTTCCCCCTGGGAGGGGGGAGCCCTAGGCCTAGGGAGCCCCAGCCCTGGGGAGCCCTAGGCTTAGGGCTTCCCCCTGGGAGGGGGGAGCCCTAGACCTAGGGAGCCCCAGCCCTGGGGAGCCCTAGGCTTAGGGCTTCCCCCTGGGAGGGGGGAGCCCTAGGCCTAGGGAGCCCCAGCCCTGGGAGCCCTAGGCTTAGGGCTTCCCCCTGGGAGGGGGGAGCCCTAGGCCTAGGGTTCCCCCTGGGAGGGGGGAGCCCTAGGCCTAGGGAGCCCCAGCCCTGGGGAGCCCTAGGCTTAGGGTTCCCCCTGGGAGGGGGGAGCCCTAGGCCTAGGGAGCCCCAGCCCTGGGGAGCCCTAGGCTTAGGGTTCCCCCTGGGAGGGGGGAGCCCTAGGCCTAGGGAGCCCCAGCCCTGGGGAGCCCTAGGCTTAGGGTTCCCCCTGGGAGGGGGGAGCCCTAGGCCTAGGGAGCCCCAGCCCTGGGGAGCCCTAGGCTTAGGGTTCCCCCTGGGAGGGCGGAGCCCTAGGCCTAGGGAGCCCCAGCCCTGGGGAGCCCTAGGCTTAGGGTTCCCCCTGGGAGGGGGGAGCCCTAGGACTAGGGATCCCCAGCCCTGGGGAGCCCTAGGCTTAGGGTTCCGCCTGGGAGGGGGGAGCCCTAGGCCTAGGGAGCCCCAGCCCTGGGGAGCCCTAGGCCTAGGGTTCCCCCTGGGAGGGGGGAGCCCTAGGCCTAGGGAGCCCCAGCCCTGGGGAGCCCTAGGCCTAGGGTTCCCCCTGGGAGGGGGGAGCCCTAGGCCTAGGGAGCCCCCGGGAGGGGAGCCCTAGGCCTAGGGTTCCCCCTGGGAGGGGGGAGCCCTAGGCCTAGGGTTCCCCCTGGGAGGGGGGAGCCCTAGGCCTAGGGAGCCCCCGGGAGGGGAGCCCTAGGCCTAGGGTTCCCCCTGGGAGGGGGGAGCCCTAGGCCTAGGGAGCCCCCGCCCTGGGGAGCCCTGGGCCTAGGGTTCCCCCTGGGAGGGGGAAGCCCTAGGCCTAGGGAGCCCCCGCCCTGGGGAGCCCTGGGCCTAGGGTTCCCCCTGGGAGGGGGGAGCCCTAGGCCTAGGGAGCCCCCGCCCTGGGGGGCCCTGGGCCTAGGGTTCCCCCTGGGAGGGGGGAGCCCTAGGCCTAGGCAGCCCCAGCCCTGGGGAGCCCTAGGCTTAGGGTTCCCCCCTGGGAGGGGGGAGCCCTAGGCCTAGGGAGCCCCAGCCCTGGGGAGCCCTAGGCTTAGGGTTCCCCCCTGGGAGGGGGGAGCCCTAGGCCTAGGGAGCCCCAGCCCTGGGGAGCCCTAGGCTTAGGGTTCCCCCCTGGGAGGGGGGAGCCCTAGGCCTAGGGAGCCCCAGCCCTGGGGAGCCCTAGGCTTAGGGTTCCCCCCTGGGAGGGGGGAGCCCTAGGCCTAGGGAGCCCCAGCCCTGGGGAGCCCTAGGCTTAGGGTTCCCCCCTGGGAGGGGGGAGCCCTAGGCCTAGGGAGCCCCAGCCCTGGGGAGCCCTAGGCTTAGGGTTCCCCCCTGGGAGGGGGGAGCCCTAGGCCTAGGGAGCCCCAGCCCTGGGGAGCCCTAGGCTTAGGGTTCCCCCCTGGGAGGGGGGAGCCCTAGGCCTAGGGAGCCCCAGCCCTGGGGAGCCCTAGGCTTAGGGTTCCCCCCTGGGAGGGGGGAGCCCTAGGCCTAGGGAGCCCCAGCCCTGGGGAGCCCTAGGCTTAGGGTTCCCCCCTGGGAGGGGGGAGCCCTAGGCCTAGGGAGCCCCAGCCCTGGGGAGCCCTAGGCTTAGGGTTCCCCCCTGGGAGGGGGGAGCCCTAGGCCTAGGGAGCCCCAGCCCTGGGGAGCCCTAGGCTTAGGGTTCCCCCCTGGGAGGGGGGAGCCCTAGGCCAAGGGAGCCCCAGCCCTGGGGAGCCCTAGGCTTAGGGTTCCCCCCTGGGAGGGGGGAGCCCTAGGCCAAGGGAGCCCCAGCCCTGGGGAGCCCTAGGCTTAGGGTTCCCCCCTGGGAGGGGGGAGCCCTAGGCCTAGGGAGCCCCAGCCCTGGGGAGCCCTAGGCTTAGGGTTCCCCCCTGGGAGGGGGGAGCCCTAGGCCTAGGGAGCCCCAGCCCTGGGGAGCCCTAGGCTTAGGGTTCCCCCCTGGGAGGGGGGAGCCCTAGGCCTAGGGAGCCCCAGCCCTGGGGAGCCCTAGGCTTAGGGTTCCCCCCTGGGAGGGGGGAGCCCTAGGCCTAGGGAGCCCCAGCCCTGGGGAGCCCTAGGCTTAGGGTTCCCCCCTGGGAGGGGGGAGCCCTAGGCCTAGGGAGCCCCAGCCCTGGGGAGCCCTAGGCTTAGGGTTCCCCCCTGGGAGGGGGGAGCCCTAGGCCTAGGGAGCCCCAGCCCTGGGGAGCCCTAGGCTTAGGGTTCCCCCCTGGGAGGGGGGAGCCCTAGGCCTAGGGAGCCCCAGCCCTGGGGAGCCCTAGGCTTAGGGTTCCCCCCTGGGAGGGGGGAGCCCTAGGCCTAGGGAGCCCCAGCCCTGGGGAGCCCTAGGCTTAGGGTTCCCCCCTGGGAGGGGGGAGCCCTAGGCCTAGGGAGCCCCAGCCCTGGGGAGCCCTAGGCTTAGGGTTCCCCCCTGGGAGGGGGGAGCCCTAGGCCTAGGGAGCCCCAGCCCTGGGGAGCCCTAGGCTTAGGGTTCCCCCCTGGGAGGGGGGAGCCCTAGGCCTAGGGAGCCCCAGCCCTGGGGAGCCCTAGGCTTAGGGTTCCCCCCTGGGAGGGGGGAGCCCTAGGCCTAGGGAGCCCCAGCCCTGGGGAGCCCTAGGCTTAGGGTTCCCCCCTGGGAGGGGGGAGCCCTAGGCCTAGGGAGCCCCAGCCCTGGGGAGCCCTAGGCTTAGGGTTCCCCCCTGGGAGGGGGGAGCCCTAGGCCTAGGGAGCCCCAGCCCTGGGGAGCCCTAGGCTTAGGGTTCCCCCCTGGGAGGGGGGAGCCCTAGGCCTAGGGAGCCCCAGCCCTGGGGAGCCCTAGGCTTAGGGTTCCCCCCTGGGAGGGGGGAGCCCTAGGCCTAGGGAGCCCCAGCCCTGGGGAGCCCTAGGCTTAGGGTTCCCCCCTGGGAGGGGGGAGCCCTAGGCCTAGGGAGCCCCAGCCCTGGGGAGCCCTAGGCTTAGGGTTCCCCCCTGGGAGGGGGGAGCCCTAGGCCTAGGGAGCCCCAGCCCTGGGGAGCCCTAGGCTTAGGGTTCCCCCCTGGGAGGGGGGAGCCCTAGGCCTAGGGAGCCCCAGCCCTGGGGAGCCCTAGGCTTAGGGTTCCCCCCTGGGAGGGGGGAGCCCTAGGCCTAGGGAGCCCCAGCCCTGGGGAGCCCTAGGCTTAGGGTTCCCCCCT